>NC_133762.1:52405791-52708821 GCF_036562045.2 Rhinolophus sinicus
GGATATTTGTGGAGAAGACAAACAAATTGTCCAGTATAAACAAAGCCAGCATTTATTTTTAATCAATAACAGCTGAGCACAGGGAGATATAGTTAGCTCAAGGCACAGATCAAGCTCATTAAGTATCCCGGGTCTCTTATAAATCATGGGGATGTGTCAAATCTGGAATTAAACCAAACGAAAGAATGGTTCAGGATTCTTCCATTGCACATGCATAAGCCTGGCTGGCAGAGTGACTCTTGGAGGAAGATTTAGCAAGGCTGTTTTTCCTTTTAATAACTTCTGAGCCTACACAGCTGTCAACATAGGTGATTTGCTTGTTCAGAAGCCAAGGACTAGTGCCAAATGGCCTACATGTGAGTCCCGGTCCCTACACTTCCTAGCCATGTGTATGTAGCAGATGCTGTCAGTACCTTACCCTTGCCACTCAGGATGTTCCTAACCAGTTCCTGTACTTGCTGAAGACTTCCTGCAGCTCAGGCCTGGAGGCATTCTCTGGCTGAGAGGATGTGCTTGGCTCAGGTAGGCCAATTAGTATGGGAGTGTGTGCCAAACACGGTCTCTAAATCACCCCTCAATGGAAAACTCCAAGTTGTGCTATAAACAGCTCCTCAGAGCGCCCCCACCAGGACTGAGCATCAATTGCTCACAGTAGTAAACATTTACTAATGTACATGATTCTGGCTTTCCTCTCCTCCTGTCTCACTTCTTCCTCACAGCACTTTCTGAAACCATCCCCCAAATAAAATACTTTTATCCAACATACTATTTACAGGTTCTGCTTTTGGGGAAATGACCTGAGACACTGTGCAACTGTATGTCTTTTACTCCTGGGATAGCATTAAGGAGGTCAGAGTTGGATAGAGAAGAGAGCTAGCCTGGTGGTTAAGAGAACGTGTTCTAGAGGCAAAGTGCCTTATCAAGCCCTGGCTTGGCACTCACTAGGTATGTCATTTTACATAAGACACTGAACCTCCCTCTGCCTCAGTTTCCTCATCCATTAAATGGGGTCAATGATAATTATGGTACCTATGTTATGGGCTGAAAATTAAATAAGTAATCCACATAACACATTCGAAATACTGAATAACACATGGTAAGTGCTCAGTGAAGTAACCTGCGGTTATTAGAATCAAAGAACATCAGGCTGGGGAAGAACTTTACAAATCAGCTAGTACGACCTCTTTATTTTCCACATGAGAAAACTGAAACCCAGAAAAGCATGAAGTGGTTTCCGCAGGGTCACACAGCTAATTAGTGGCAGCAAGACCCAAAGATTTTGTTCCTGCTATCCAAAAAATTCATCTTCAGAACAGTTGTTGCTCAACGTATTCCATTAAGGAAAAGGACCCAGTGTGGATATTTCAATTGGCTGATTTTTATTTTAAATTCCTAAGCAGTGGAAGGCAGGGAATGTGCAGGAATTACATAAGATTTCAAGGATCCCATGAATTTGAAACCAGAAACTTATTTTAAGGAAAAAATCAACTCTGCAATGCCACAGGCAGACTATTCTCGGAGAATGTGTGATTTAGACACAAATGCCCTCCTCTGCAGAGTCCTTTACAAACCTCAGCATAACCTCCTGGCCAGGGCAGATGACAGGTTCTGGCTGGGTAGAATGGAAATCCTTAGAGTATTTGACAGCATTTATCTGATTACAGCTCACAGCCTTGGTAGTATTTGTTAGACTACAGAGATTTGTACTAGACCAAATAAAATAAAAATGCATGTTTCTATAATAGCCCTTTGCTTTTTAAAATCCCTCTTTTTTTATCTCCTGTTCCAAGCAAGCCACATCTCCTCTTACTTTTGACCTGAAACTATGAAGGGGCAAAGCATGTGAAGATACCAGAAGAAGTGAATCAGATAAAAGACCTTACTAAATGAAAGTCTCCCTCCTATTCAGCCACTGAGATCAGTAGAATAAAACCACATTAAAGATGACCTCTGGCCCTTACCCTCCAGAGATGACATCTTTCAGCAGAAGCAAGTGTGTCTCTGTATAAATACACAAAACATTATGGAAAGGAAAGAGTTCTGTGGTGCCAAGACTTGTAAATATTTGTCTGAGAGTCATGTTTCTATTTATCTTTGAGTATGTCTGGCAAAGGCAATCTGGAGAGAATCTCTTAAAAGATGAAGCAAGTTGGTTTGTGAAAGTGGTGTCATTTTATCTGTTCTGCTTCAGGGAAATCCCTTTGGTCTCAGTAAATAGTTGCTCCAGTCATCAGGTTGGTAGATTTTTATTCCTTGGCTTCAATCCCACTTATATATCTTGAACAGCATTCATTTCATCAATAAAGAATTATTTCTAATAGCTCATTTGCTTGTTAACTAACCTAATATGAGTACACTGAGCCTCTTTTCTTCTCTACTTTCCCCTAACTACAACTGATAAAGCTATGACAAAATCAATGCATTATTATTGTTATTATTATTATTATTATTATTATTATTATTATTTAAAGCTTCCATGGAAGCCAATTCTGGTTGAATATAGATCAATTCTGTACAAATGGACCATCTGTGAGGATTTATGCAATAAAATGACCTCTGTTCAGGACCAAATGAGTCATGATACACATCCTAAAGCTCTCACTTGTCATTTTTATGGTTAAATTAGCATGACTGAGCATCAAGCTTGCCTAAGATTTCACTTCTCTACTTCCTTGCATTTATTTTCTGTAGATCAAGTTGTAGGAAGTTTTTATTTTGCAATTCATTTTTCCTCTTGAATAGTGATTATGTGCAGTTCCAGGAGTCACAGTGCTGCAGTTTATAATTCTTCCAAGCAGGAGAAACAGAACATGACGATAGAATGCAGAAATAGCATAAAAACAAGGAGCTATTTGTTCGTGTCGCTGGGAGAATAAAGATGGTTGAGAATGTGTCCTTAATATGGACTCTAATATAAGCACATGTACCTACTATGAGCACATGTTTGAGGCTGGGTTTCCCCAAGAGTAGACACTGTGACTAGCTGAGTACGTGTAGTTGGTTTTGGAGTTGACACCGGGACCCACACTGATAAATGAATGTGGAAGCAACAATGGGAATGACAGAAAGACAATACAGGTGCAGTATTGAACAGGTTGCTGCTGTGGGGAACAAGCGCTCAATCCTATGAGATCCTCTGATAGACTGCATGGAGCACATCTCAGATGTGTCCCACCTGATATCCATCCCTGGCCAGAGAGTCACGGGATTGGGAAAGGCACTGGTGTGCATGGGAACAATGAGCTTCATGGGCCACTGATGAAACATCAACAGCATGTGCTAAACACCAACTATAGTGATAACCAGAACTGGTTCAGCTAAGGAAACAAACCCAGGTGCAACCTCAGCACCTGGGATTAAATTGGCTCTTAATATCTGGCCCACTTATTGAGTATCTCCATCTGAGTCTGTTCCCATCTTTCCTTCTCATCTTTTCTTTTTAAAAAGTTCATTCTTTTCATTTAATTTCTCTGAAAAATTTAAAATAGATACCTAGATATAATTGGGAAATAATAATGATACCTGTTGTTAGCAAGAAAAAATTCTCAGCCAACTGATATTGATAAAGGTAATGGAAGAAAAATTTTCAACCTAACCAGAGCCTTCCTCTACCTCACTCTCCCTAAATAGAACTGTTGAAAATCTCTGGCATGTGCCATCAAATCGATCTTGACAAAGAAGAAATGCACTATGGGGATAGAGCCCCAGAGAGCAGTTTCCAAGCTCTCGGCCTCACGTGGAGGGGTGCTGGCTTAGGTAGTAGATGGCCATCAGCTGTGGCTAGTTGACCGTCAGCTGTAGCCGGTTAGCCAGTTGGCCACTGATATAACTGCCGCAGCTGCATTGGTTGGTGAGTCGAGTCGAGGGGAGTCGGTCGGTTGGCAGAAAAGCGGACAGCAGGTCGCACGTCGTGTGAATCCAGCCTTCAGTGAGACTATAGTGGTATGATTCCCCTACCTATGGCTCCGTTGGTGTTCCTTTTTGGCCTCACCATATCCTGCATTCTTATGTGGGGAGCAGAGACCCCGCAGGCCGCCTCGCACGACAAATGGCGCAGCGAGCAGCATCTTCCACACGACAATCAGTTGTGATTGTAGCTTCAGACAGATCTGTGGCCTTGGCTTGGTTCCCAAGGTCTTAGGTGGCTGAGCTTGCCAGAATCTCTAGATTCTCATAAAATCTCTCATGCAGAGGTGATGATGCCCATACAATTTCTCTAGCCAACTGTATACTTCGAACACCCATTATTTCACCAGTAAAGAATTATTTCTAATATCTCATTTGCTTCACTAACCCTCTGCTATTAAATAATGATAATGATAGTTAATATGTTGATGTAGCTGTTGCCGAAGGATGAATACCTGATTAGGGTGCTTCATACTAAGTAAATGCCTCCAGGGTATGTGCGTGCAGACACCACATACACACACACACACACACACACACACACACACACACACACAGATATTTAAAAACAAATCAAAACCAAGGCAATATTCTAAGACAGAAACTCTTTAAAAATCATTATTTGTCTTTCTTGGCAAAATATTTCATTAATTTGAAATTTCCTATGGTTGATAGTCTGAAGTTTTGGTAAAAATAATGTTAATATTTTTCACAGATAGCATTGTTGCTTTTACTTTGTTAAATGGGTTACTTTACAAGTTTGCTAGAACAGATTTTGTCTGCTAATGATAGAAAAAAAATCATGTCTTGAAAATCATTTATATATCCCCTCATCTCATCACCCTTTTCAGGTAAATTTTGAAATGCTGCGTCCTGCGATGCCTGTTTTATTGAATTTTCTCATAGGTCCTTGAAAATATAAGATAAAACTTTGGTTTCATGGGTTTGAATAAATCTTATTAGAAAAACATTATTTCCTTCAACTTCACAAGAACATTTGCTGTGATAAGTTGGTATTAGAATAGTCCACAAATTACTTAGCCTGTTAGACTAGATCTAAAAATTGTGATGATTTCATACTTTGATTACAATTGGATTTTTAGACTCTATATGGAGCTGTGAGAAGATTTCCTAATGAGAAGCACCAATGTTTTCTTACATGCTCATCCTACATTTCCCATCTCATAAAGCCCCTCTTTTACTACGTGAAGCAAAATTCCAGTCTGCAGGAGGATGCCCCAAAGGGGTTAATCCTGGGTGCTGCCCAGCATCATGGGAGTGGGGTTGGAAGTGGCTCTGAACCTGCTGCTGCTGTGAATATCTTTGTGCCTCTCGATGCACCTGTGGCTGCTTAGAGGTTCTGAGTACCTCCCAACACGCTCCTCCCTGCCTCTTCCATTGTTCCTAAGGCTCACCGTCTAGTGGGTGACAAAGAACAATGGTAATTAGTTTCTCATTTTCCCAAAGGTGCAAATACTGTGTGAAAAAGAACTATAAGTAATACTAGTTGTTGCTACCAGTTGGAGCATCAAAACACCCTATAATTTTGTGTTAATGAGACAAATGACGACCTACAGAGCAGAGGTTAAGCAAGTTCAAGGGGATTTAATTTTACACATGCATACAGGGGGGAAAAAAAAAGCTGCAATGAGGGTAGCAAAGATCGAGAAGGGAAGAAAATCCTGTCCATTTAATAGAGTTATTTAATACCCTTTATGTGTTGCCTTTTGACCTGCCATATCTCGTCAGTCAGTCATAACATGGTAACTAAAACATCAAAGCATATGGGCTAAGTGAACAAAGCATCGGGACAGTATAGGTTAAAGAAAAACCTTGTCTAAAATGATTTCCATTTTGATTGATTTATCCAGATACTTGCATTGATTTTCCAAAGTTGTGAAACCTCTGTAGATCCAGGCTGTTTTCCACCTGGAAACTGACAGCTCTCTGATATCTTAGCACAGGCATTGCCCTGTTAAATTATTGAGGAACATCATGGTAAAATTTTAGAACTCTTAAAGCCAGAAAATGGCCCCAGTGAGATCCCCCTTGGTCAGTCCATTCTTCTGGGAAGCTTAGGAATCATTATATCTAATGACTTTGCCAGTGGTTCTGGGCTGTGTAATTAAGATCCAAATATAACTCTATGTTCATTCTATAACTAAATTTCTTATCTGGACAAATGACCCATTTATGAAAGCTCATAAAATATTGTAGGCGAGTCATTACAAACTTTAAAAATCTCCTTAATAAAATATACCAAAAATATTCATATATGCATTGCTAATAATTTTCCCAAAATATCCCTTACCATAAGCAACTAGAAAATATTGTATATCATTATTCAAGAGGAGAAAAATACAATAAAAATCCATAATTATAAATAAGTACTTTTCCTTGATTTCATTTGAACATATTTGCATTTTTCTTCTATTATTTGAATTCCTGCATGTGATAGCAGAGTCACCATCACATCAACATAATCTTGTAAACTGTGCATTCACTGCAGAATGCAAAATGTCATGACATTTCTTAGAGAAATATGAAACTTTTTTTGTTTTTTGCAAGTTTTGCTCCACATCAAAGTTGAGTGAAATGAGGGTTGAGATTCCAGGCACTTCACAACTCTGAATGGAAGGACTGGAGTTGCCAGACTAATGGATATACACCATAGTTAAAGGAAACAGAGTAAACAGAGACTCTTGTCTTTCCTTCCCCTTATTAACTTTGCTGAAGTTATTGATTAGGAGCCCTAGTCCTATGACAATGGTCCAGTGTGCCACATCAAGGATCACTCCATCTTACCCAATCAAAACAAAGAAAGAGTGGAGGTAGCGATCTTAGAAGAGGAGGAAAAATCACAGAGAGAAATGCATATGTGGTTGGGAGGGGTTATTAAAAATTGGGTTGGGTGGTCATAGAATCTTTAATGGAGGTTTTTAAAATTATAAATTAACGGTTGGTTTATGTTTCAGTCTAAGGACAGGACACAGAATTAGTATATTTGTGGGTTTTTTCATAGTCCTTAATAACTTATGCCTTTGAATTATGACCAAGTTCTTGGAAATTTTTAAGATTACTGAATCATAGTCTTTGGAGTATAAGTAACTCCACTTATAATTTTGTGGAAAAATTCCACTTACAATTTTGACAAGAGGACACACTTCAGCTTTTGTATTAGAAAAATAAAAAAGCACCTGATGTACTAAGTGACTTCCTCCTCAACAGGTAGCATGTTCACAACTAACGTGTTTCCCTGAAAATAAGACCTACCCCAAAAATAAGCCCCAGTTAAGATCGTCAACCAGACGGATGCATTTAGTACGTTATGACGATGTTCCAGAAAAAGATGACATGACTGAAGTTGAATAAATGTAGATTGTTATACATGAAAAAATATGACATCCCCTGAAACTACGCCCTAATGTGTCTTTTGGAGAAAAAATTAATATAAGACCCGGTCTTATTTTCAAGGAAATATGGTATAAGACCCGGTCTTATTTTTGGGGAAACACAGTACTACATATGTACACGCATGTGATTTATACCAGCCAATTAGCCTAAGTGAACTAGTCGCTTAATATATAATTGAAGATATCATTGAGAATTTAGATCAAGGCTTAACTGAAACAAACATTTTACTGGATTTTTTTGAATTATAAAAGACTAAAAAATTATTTATTTATTTATTTTTTGAGTTGCTTTTTGATTGCAAGCTTTACTGATATAAGTGTCAACATGAGCAGAGGGATCAGAGTATGAAAGTTCAGTGAGTAATGTTCTAAACTCTTGTCAGGCAGAGGGTAGTCCCAAGATCGGAAGCATTGGTATCATCTAGGACCTTGTTAAAAATGCAGAAACTGGGCAGCCAGTTTGGCTCAGTGGTTGGAGCACAGTGCTCATAACACCAGGGTCACCAGTTCAATTCCCACATGAGCCAGTGAGAAACAATGGCTTGGGCTTGGAGTTGAGCCACAGGTAGATGGCTGGTTGGGTCAGTGGTTAGAGCACAGTACTCATAACACCAAGGTCGCTGGTTTAATTCCTGCATGGGCCAGTGAGCTGCACCCTCCACAACTAGATTGAAAACAACGACTTGACATGGAGCTGATGGGTCCTAGAAAAACACAGTTTCCCAATACTCCCCAATAAAAATTAAAAAGAAAAAAATGCAGAAGCTAAGACCTCAACTCAGACCTACTGAATCCAAATCTGCATTTTAACAAGGTCTTCCAGTGATTTGTCTACATATTAATGCTTGAGAACTATTCTAGTCCAAATTTCTGGAATACATTAACTGTGGATATGAAATATAGAAATGAAATGGAAAGATAAGAACAGACAACAATAGTCCCACCAGGAAACAACTGAGACTCTGATGTTCACATTCTGTCCATGTGAACAGAATGACAAGTATATTTATCAGAATGAGATGAGTTGGGTGTTTAAATAGTACAGTTTTGTGGGAAAATACGAGGGTGAGGAAAGAGCTTGGGCTTCATCATCTGTCCTCTTTCTGGTTTACTACTGACTACCTTGTAGCATTGAAAGAGCTGCCACTTCAGGTATTCATGTGTTAAGCAGGAACAGTAATTTCCTGCCTGCCTCCCCCAGGTTTCCATTTATGCAATGTTGTGGGGACAGAGTCCCAGAGAGCAGTTTCCAGGCTCTCGGCCTCACATGGAAAGGTGCTGGCTCGGTTATTAGGTGGCCATCAGCTGTAATCAGATGGCCATCCACTGTGGCTGGGTGGCCATCAGCTATTACCAGTTAGCCATTAATATAACTGCCATGGCTATGCTAGTGGGTTGGTTGGTTGGTTGGCAGAGAAGTGGGTGGCAGATTGCAGCTAGCAAGTGGGGTTAGCAAGTGCGGATGGCGGATTGCAGATGGTGTGGATCCTACTTCCTGTGTCTCACCTGGCTGCCATAGAGACTGGGGTGCAGGAAGACCCCTCGGTGGGGTACTGGCAGTTATTTGCTTTTGTGTCTCAATCAGCCACCATCAAGAATATAGTGGTATGAACCCCCTATCCGTGGTTCCGTTGGTGTTCCTTTTTGGCCTCACCATATCCTGTGCTCTTGTGCAGGGAGCAGGAGCTGAGACCCTGCATGACAAATGTTATGTTGAAGAGTACAACTTAAGGTGGTATTATTGTCGAGTTACTTGCTACTAAATATACTCAGATCAGCAACACTAGAATCATCTGGGAGATTGTTAGAAATATATACTTTCAGCCTGCCCCAGATTTACTGAATCAGAATTTGCATTTTAACAAGATGCCCAGGTGAGTGGATGCACACTAAAGTTTGAAAAGCACTGGTCCATGGATTTTCTGAACCCATGAACTCCCCATCCTGGGAGAAGTTCAGGTGGAGCCACGGTGAGCCCTGTCAGAGATGGTGGAGGGAAGAGCTATGCATGGGATTATTGAAAGAGATAAATGCCAGGGATAGTTGTCCTCTGAGATATCTGTGGTTTTAGCAGAACACTAAAAACCAGTGTAGTGTGAAGTGTGTTCAAAAGGGATCATTAATAGCTTCTGCAATTAGATATGACATAGAGATCCCATGATAAAATGTTGGTTAAGAAAGGAATGCATTTCATGGTGTCCAGGGACCTTGAATAGCTCTTTGGAACTTACAGGAAAAAAACCTGTAGCATAGAGGCCTTGTCTAATCATTGGCTTCTTACTGTGTTCTCAAAAACCTGTCTCAATTATGTCAAATTATATCCATTACTAATGAGACTATTCTTTTCCATGTTGAGGATGTATCCCACTTTTAGAATCTCAAAAAGAAAAATTAGTGACATGTAAGGAGAGGAAAAGTAGTGAGCAGAAATCCTTGCATGCATTTAAAAAGAATATAACTCTTGGCTGTAATAAGTTTTATCTAAGACTGAGCTACATCCTGTTTTATTATTATTTTTTTGTCCTTAATCAAAATGCAATTGTGAGAATGGGGTTAAAAATTAAATCCTTCACTTTGTGAAATTAAACTTTCAATGAAGTCAAAATCTACCCATCAAAATTTACTGGGAAATATGATCACTGGGAAATGGTAGCTAAAAGTATGCATCGTTAGATCAAGAATTGTTCCATGCATCCATTCATCTATCTATCCTTCCATCTTGCCATTCTTTATGCATCTATACATCCATACATCCACCCATCAATTCCTGCATGTGTAACCTCTTCATTGCCCCTCTAACAATAATGACAACTTAGTGCATACACTAAGTTAACTCCCTAAGAGTAGCAATGTATTTTCAACTATATTTTAGTGAATCACAGGTGTGTCACATTCTGCAAAATTTGGTTTATTCATCTCCCAGTATAGGAGCCAACACTGATCCTTGGTGTATACAGCCAGTTCTCAAATAATGTTCTTTTGTTCAACATAGTTTTGTTATGGTGTTGATGACATGCCGTAGGAACTTAACCCTTGTTTATATCAAATAGCCTATGATAAATTGGTTTCCTTGTACGTATTTTGCTTAAAGCCATAGACTCTATCGATGATGTTAAGTGAGGACTTACTGTATGTACAGGGAAAGGCAAGCTGACCGCTTCCCTCTTTGTTGTTGTTGGATGATTCTGATTGGATTAATACAGTGATCACTGGGAAATGTGTACAAATAACTCACCTACTGGGGCCTGAGCTGTCAGACATTTTGCAGACTGGTTGCATTCATCTTGTTCTTTTTGCTCATTTCCATAATAGACTCCAGTTGATAAAACTCTTCACAGTGATTGATGGCCCACAAAGTACAGCCATTTTGAGGCCATGAGTAACAATTCTTGAACTTGGGAAATATGACTACGATCAATTTTGTTTTCCTTTTCTTTTCTTTCTTTTCTTGATTTTAGTTATTCCTACTAAAATGTCCTTTAGACACCTCTTTCTTAGTCATTATCCCCTAATTAATTCCCTTGTTAAATATTAAGTGTTCATTAGGCTTGACTGATATCTTCCTTTGTGACTAAGGAAAAAATAATTTATTACCTTTACATATTGACTCAAGCTGCATAATCACAACTCATTTTATTTAAAGCCCTATTCTTTACAAACCATGCTGTAGTTTAGTCCCCAAGCAACTGTCAAGAGAGTCTCACTTGACTCCCATAAATATGAAATAGAGTCAAGTGTTTGTACATATAATTGACTTAAGAAGTGGGAATATTCATGTGGAAACCCATCTCTTTTTCTATGCAGTGTTTTCAAGTTCACACCATGAAATTATGGAAGGGTTGAAATGGAATTGCACAATTTGTGAAGAAAACATGCTGATATTTTAAGAGATGAAACAGAGGTGTCAAAAAATCTGCAGGCCTAAGCTCTATATATGTTGGTAATCTAGCAATCTCCTTCCTCTACAGTTATGTGGTCTGTGACAGATTAGTAAGCACAGGAAAGAGAGGACCTCAGCTCATCCCCGGGGAGAGAGTCTGTACTGGATGTGAGGAGGACGTAGCCTGGGCTACAACTCTCTAGTGCAGCATTAGGGAAAAGAAGGCATTGGTTAGAATAGAATAACACAGCTGTTCTCAAAGTGTTCTAATCTTCAGTTCCACTACATAGAATAGAGCAGTAGTTCCAAAATGTCTTAATCTTCAGTTATACTGTTACACTAATCTTCAGTTTGATGGCAAAATTAATATCATTGTGATCTGTTGGCTAGTGCCTAGAAGGGTTTCATACTGTCTTGATGCTGAAAAAGAATTCTCATCTCTAACCAGTCCTTCTCAAGAACTGAGGATGCTCAAGATGTACTCTTCTCTCTTCACCTTTCTCCTTCTCCCTTGACCTTAGTTACTCTATTCTGCAGTGAGGAGAGCTTATATTTTCAGCCAGAACATCAGGGCTTCTGTCTGAGCTTTTCCTCTTAGCCACTGAGTGACTTTGGGGAGATTACTCACTTTATCTGGGGACAGTAATAATAATGCCATCTCTCAGTCTTTTGCATTATTATGAGAGACAGCAAAGCCCATGTGAAAATGTTCTGGAAGCTTTAGAACTTACTAGGTGATATTTGTTTGTTTAAGCCACCAAGGAGAAGATCCTTGTAGCTGAAGCTTCTGGACATCCTGGTGTCCTGTAGGTTTCCATGGTCTTTCTGTAAATATTATCAATATGTATTATCTCTCTCTTTTCTAAAAGCTGTTCAATTTATTAGTAGATCACCAGTGAGGCTTGCAGAAACATTTGAGACACAGGTTGATGAGAATGGTTGAGTTATTATACCATAGTGCTTAACCCATAGACTGAGAAAAGATTACCTTACCATCCAAGGGTGTCAAAGCTTTCAGGATGATCCTCTATGAGACCATCTGTGTTTCTTGGTTTGTGGTTATTTTTTATTAATGGGTTTTCATAAATGTTTTCTCTGGAAATCAGACCTCCAGCTTTCTAATTAAGAGAAATATGAAGATACAACTCATTATTAAGAAAGTCAGGGATTGACTCAAAGCCATGTGTAGATAATAACCCCTACTTGCATTTGTTTAACAAACCTTTACAGGACATACATTCTTTGTGGGGCCTTGTACTCAGCATGGAAGACATAAGTCCCAGGGCCACCACCTCTTCCCTGTATGTTCACTCTCTGAAATTCCTTCCAATTTTACATCATTTGCATACCCTCACTGGTTTCCAGCAGATCTCGATTGTTTAAGGTGCTCATGGTCTTGAGGAATCTCCTTCTCCCTTTTCATTGCTTTATAAGGAGTGTTTTGCTTCTTCTCCTCCCTTTAACCAAGGCTGACTGGAAGTGACCTTGTGCTCTTTCCTCTGAGTTTGCCTGAGAGCCATCTCTGAGATGAGGATTAGGGGAACGGGATTTATTAGGTTAATTCCAGGAAAACGAAGTAGGTGAAATGTGAAGAACTGAGACTGGAAGGGAAGGGTAAATATCAGGCCAAATCCCAGGTGACTACAAAATCCAATGGTGATGCTCTCCAGAAGGAAGCTTATATCTCAGCATTGCTGCCACCCGGACAAGTGTTCCTGCATAGTGACAACTTACCTGAGGGGATTTGAGTCCTAGGCTCCTTGCTTTCTAAATGCACTAGCAAAGCAGGTTCCAGCAGCCTGAGGGCAGTCTTGTGACAGTTGCTATGTAGGGGTCACACTATGGGAGGAGTGATAAAGGACAGGCCACTGAAAATATCCCTGACAGCTATGCTGAGGAAAGCTTCAAGGTCCATAAGTCCCCCAGAGCTCTGCCTGAAGCCCTGCACTCTGTCAGGCAGTGCTCTAGTCCGTTAATCGTCTGTACAGGGCTCCCCCTTGTCAATTCAGTACCACTTTCAGCCAGGAAGTATCCTCCCAACAGGCACAATTAGATCTTGGCAATGGCTATGAGCTATAGACCTTTCAGTCTCAAGAGGGTTATTTACTTCTTAGGGGGTCTGAAATGATTGACTGTTATCTCCATATTCCCCAGGCTCTGCACAGGAAAAGGTCACCTCAGGGCATCCCCTTGTGCTCCCCAGCCCTTGGTTTTTGGTGCAAGGGATGCAAAGTGTGCCTAATGCATGTACTTAAGTCAGAAGAAGATGGGGAGGGGGTACTTACAAAACTGGAGGTGATTAAGGTTATTGAAAAGACATTTTAGGGACATTTTGTTTCAATAGGAGCTTTCATATTGTACAACTGGTTTGCTGTGATATGAGAAGATGTTTTTGTTCTGTTTTTTTGTTTTCTTTTTTCAACCTTTGTTTCTTCCCTTTGCTTCTGTGTAAAGGGAGTTTACAGATGTCAACATTTTGGAACAGAATGCACATTCTTCGGGTTCAGCAGGTTTACGGTGATCTGTTCTCATTTTCACATATGTATAGTTTACAGTGAAACATTCCTACCAGTCACACAAGCAAGCTTGAGCAAAGGCAAGTTTCTCCCTTTGCTGGTTCTGACATTTTGCCTCCAATAAATTTACCTTGGACCTAATCCAGCTGTCTTTTTGGAAAATACAAAGTTTGGAAGAGGACTGGTACTATTTATGGCTATGTAATAGTTTGTTTTATACTGCAGGAGTTGTAGTTATAAACAGGAAAACAGCTGGCAATAAATGACTTTATGACAGTGATTTCCAAGGTATAATGAAGAAAACAAAAACAAAATTATTACAATTATGGTGCCTGGGTGAGCTTGCACAGTGCACTCCAAACACTTCCCTGGCTATTTCAGTGTGATCTCATTAACAGTCTCCTTTAAATGACCTTGACCTTCAGTTTACTTAGCCTTGGTATGGGAGGTGCATTGATAGTATTTGCATTTTCCAGTGTGACTTGTTAAGGAAACAGCATCCTTTTGCTCTGTTCACCTGTGTAAGGGGCAGGGGTGTGTAGGAAGTAGAACCATTGATTCTTCTCTACTGTTGAAGAGATTTTACTATAAAAAAAATATTGGGAGAGGCTGTTTGCCAATATTTTCAAACTTTTAATTGTACTTTTTTTTTAATGCAATGGTTAAACAAGTTATTTTTATTTCTAGTAATGGGTCCTTCCAGGGTGTGTTAAGTATATAAAAGCATAGTCAAGAATGTTTATTGCAGCATTATTTGCTATCAAAAAGTTTGCAAACAACCTACATGTCCATCAATGTCATAATAATTACATAAACATAGGGTAGCCACACCAGACTAGTATATAGAGAATAGTATATAGCCATTAGAAATATGAAATAGATCAATATACACTGATATTGAAAATCTTTAAGATCTAACACCTGAAAAAAGCTAATCATAGAACATAAAACACAATGTATGTTCCAAAACATACATATAGAAAAATATAAATACCAGGGGTGCCAAAACAATGTATACAAGTGGACACTTCGGTCAATGTTGCTCAAGCAGTAGTTTGCTGTAATGTCTGGACACTGATGGTAACCATTCTGAGCACCTCTTGTAATTGCAGAAGTCACATGTGACTTGTATTCATGTTTTGTTATCAGTATATATTGAGTTTTAATGCAGTTTTTTCCTTTCTTCAAATGTGTATACATTTTTTGGCACCCTCTGTGTATGATTATGTTTTTTATATGCCATATAACTCAATTGTTAATTAATTAATTATTCAGCTGTCTATTGAGTTCCACACCCCGTTTTAGATGTAGATGATACAACAATAAGTAAAACAAAGGTCTTCAATGGGAGTTTGAAAGGAGGGGAGGGGCACTGAAGTTAAGGAGATAATGAATAAGTAAACAACTGTGTGTTGGTGGTGAGAAGAGTCATAAAGGGATGTCGGCAGTGTAAGGGAATACAGAGTAAGTTAGCTGGTGGCCAGAAAGAGCTTGTTTGAGGAGGTGACTCTTGTCCGGAGATCTGAAAGGAAGTGTGCTGGGCAGAGGGGACAGCAAGGCCAAGGCTCTGAAGCAGGATTGTGCTTTCTGTGTTTGAAGAATGAATGTAGGCCAGTGTGGCTGCAACTCTGTGAGCAAAGGGAAAAGTAGAAGGAAAGGAGGGTGGAGGGGAAGCCAGATCCCTGGGATCTTGGAGGCCATGCTCCTGATTGCAAATTTTATTAAAGTGTGATGAGAAGTGATTAGAGGATTGAGACCTAAGAAAGACAAAAAATGTAGATACATGGGGTGGGATGATGGGCACCATATTTTTGACTATGATGGCCTGGGAGGATTGTATTCTAGTTAAAACAGAGGAAGGGAGGGACGTGGCTATGGGAGAAAGTTCTCACGGCTGTCTGCCTACAGCTGTCTTGTTGAGCCTTTTGAGAATGTATTCATATGTTATTTGTATAATTAAGAAATATTAAAGGCAAAAAGATAGAATCAGTTATTCCTTACATAAAATAATAAATACCTGAGTAAGCATTCTTTTTTGTGACCTTCAACAAATTTGCTGTCTTATCTTTACTTTCCTCCATGTTTGTAAAAAGGGTGTAATATATTCTTTATCGTAGGACTGTTCATGGGAGTGAATCAGATAATATGCATAGAGCCCTTGGCTCAGTCACAGTGTGGTAATTCAAGAATGACAAGCTATTATTGTTGCCATGCTGCCACTCCCGTGTCCAAACACGATGAGGAATTCAGGATGATACAAAATTGCTTCTCTTTCACCTTTACCTTGAGTTATAGAGAAGGGTGAGAGGCTGCTTTATAGCATCATAGAATCTAATAGCTGCAGAAGCCATCTAGTCCAACACTGTTCCTTTTATAGATGGGAAAATTGAGGTGCTGAGGGGACATACTGTTGGCTCTCAAATTTATAGCTAGTAAGTGACCCTCAGCTCTTGCCTTCTGATTCAAATCTCTATTTACTGCATCTGTATTTCTTTAACTTTAAGCATCCATATTCTACCTTCTAGTGTGATAATTACCTGATATTTTAATATACTCTTTAAGTGTTTTGTTTTCAAAGGGAACTTTATATTTCCAACCTAAGTGGAAAACTATTATTTCTTGTTATAATACATTATAATAACATACAGTTTCAGCATGTTTATATTATGGCTATTACCACAGTCAAACTGTGTAACAGATAAGTCTGAAACTTAGTGATATACAGAAATAAGCAGGTCTTCATTGCATACATGCCAGTAGGTTGGTTGGGGCAAAGCTGACCTAGACTGGATTCAGTTGATCTGCTTCACTTGTCTCTCAGCCTCTCTGGACCAGAAACTGCATGAAGCATGTTCTACTCATGGTTATCCTCCAAAGGCAAGAGTGCAAAAGTTCAATCCTAAATGTTATGTCTATTATCCCATTGGCCAGACCAAGTCATATGCTCAAACCCCTCATCAGTGGGACAAGGAAAATACATCCTCCCCTAATGGAGGAACTGCAAAATCACATAACAAATGGTATAATAGAAGGTGGAATGAAGACTGGGGGAAAATAATGGAGTGTATAAGAATAATATGTATGTATTACATTGAAATCATTAGTGCCCATCTGTTTGCCACCTCAGAATATATTGCATACTCCCAGAGTTAGGCATATCAAACTTTGAGAAATATTGAAGTACACTGCATTCTGGATAAGGGGACTATGACACAGCCCACAATGCTGGTAACCAAACATCTAAAGATAAAAATGGTACCCTGAATTTTACTGATGCACATTTTCTCACAGTCTAACTTCTTTTAAAGTAGGATGCATTTTACAAACTGTAATATTTTACAGTCAAGCATAGTTGTGATGAGGTTTCACTGGTTGTCATTCCTGGTGGATTGACCGAACAGCTGCAAACCTCTGACTTTCAACCAACCAACCAACCAACCAACCAAGTAGGGACCATTTGAGGAGGAGGTATGTGTCTTGGATGCTGTCTGAAAGTTTCAGTTGGCAACAAAGAAGGAGACAATTTCAAAGCTTTAGAGAGATTGTTATGTTAGAGGCTTGGAAGAAAAGTTTAGAGTCAACAGTGAAGCACTTTTGAAGGACTGGATCAACAACACCACTCTTTTTGTTTCTTAACTTTTTTATTTGGGGAATATTGGAGAACAGTATTTTTCCAGGATGTCAAGTCGTTGGTTTTCAATCTAGTTGTGGGGGGCACAGCTCAGCTCCAAGTCAAGTCATTGTTTTCAATCTAGTTGTGGAGGGCGCAGCTCCCTGGCTCATGTAGGACTTGGGACTTGAGTCAGAGACCTTGGTGTTATGAGCACAGTGCTCTAACCACTGAGCCAACCGCCTCCCACCAGCGGCTCAGCTCCAAGCTCAAGCCATTGCTTCTCACTGGTCTGGTCCATGAACAATACCATTCTTGAGAGAGCAAGGGTAAAACTCTGGAAAATGTATATCTATGACTCTGTTGAAAAGTGATTCAGAAGTACTGGACTCTAAATGTGAGGAAGTTTTAGAAAAACATAACTTAACTCCTTTTTATCTGTGCTCTAGAGCAAGATGTGACTTAAGAAATTATCTAAATAAATCCAAAATAGCAATTTTAATAAGTACACAATAAAAATCCTAAATGATAAGAAATAATTTATTATATTTAACTTACCAAGCTTCCTCTTTGTTAGTGGTAAACGAAGTTCAACACAATATTGAAATTTCTTACAATTGTCAGCTTCCTTAATTCAGTGAAATGTGCTATATAATTAAAGGCACATAATTGTATATCAGGAATCATGCTTTTGCTTGCAAATATTGGAAAATATAACTGACTAAATAATAAGCGAAGTTTTGGCTCAGCAATTGAAAGATTCTAGAGGTGGGAGCACTTTACAGGTAGTTTATACCAACAGCTCAATGATGTCAGGTTCCCCATCTCTCCATTCTCATGCCTAAGGGAGACATTACTCAGCTCAGTCAACACATTCATTATGTAGCTGAGGGGGGTATCAGTCCTACTCAGATCACAAAGCTGCCGCATAAGCCATGAGTAGATGGTAATGGCCATTAATAAGGAGAAGAAGAAGTATTTCCCACTTTGAAGGAAGGCATGAACTAAGAATCAAGAGTCAAGGAAAAGTAAGTGATAGTTATGATGTTGGCTAGGGCTTTTTGCCCTGGTTTTGAGGTACTGTTATGGTTAAGACAAAGAAGGTTGAAGGGTATTTCCTTCCTTGCCCTCAAATTACTATCACAGAAATATAAGTGGAGAAAGACATTCAAGAGGATGGGAGACATAATATACAGCCTTAAAGATTTGTGTTTTTACAAATCTACTTGGAATCAACATGCTGGACCAAGGAAATTTTTTCCAGGTGGTGGCCTGATCTACAATTTTACAAAAGGAAAATCCTCCCTCATTCTCCATGTCTAATGATTATGTTTTTCACCCAAGAGAGCAAGTGCATGCTGATTTTGGGGAAAAACACAAAAACAAAACAACCCTGGATAAAAGTCAAGGGCTGTGAAGCAAGTTTCTGATGGCTATATGCTCAGAGCTGATTAGAGAGTTCTTGCTTCTGGGTCTTTCTGGAAGGAAAATCTGGAGCCTCACAAATTGGGCTGGTGATGTCATTCCCTGAGTTCTACAGGTGACTCTGAGTTATGTGCACTTAAAACAAACCAGACTAATTGGCCTGAGTTTTGGTATAATCTATCATTCTTCCATGGCAGAGGCCTTTTGTAGGAGGTGGTTATGTTAAATACAGCTCTGAAATAATGAAATCCCATGCTACTCACTTCTGGTGGCCCCATCAGAAATTTATTATAGTGAAGAACCAGACCATGTGCTGTAAAATCCCTTAGTTGAGCTCACTCGCTCACTCTTTTTTCCCTCAATCTCTCTTTGTCTCTTTCTCTATCTTTTAGATAATAAAAAGTGATTAATGGAGGAGATTTAGTTTGGATGAATGCAAAGTTGTTTTACATAATTTTTTTCTGTGATATAGTACTTCTATCTCTTTAAAAGGCTTTATCACTGCCTTTTTGTTTGAATTAATGCAATAATATTACCAAAGTTATCCTCTATTACATGACTGTTTGCCTTCACATGCAAGGCATCAATGTCATTATCAGGTAAAACTATTTGTCCTTGTTAAAACAGACAAGGCAGTTGGTACATTCAGACTCAATTATCAAGTTGCATGATTGATTCCAAGATAGAGCTGGGAGCTGAGGCAAATGAAAGTTGCCATTGACTGTTCCTTTTGTGCTCTCTCCTGCTTGATCTGATAGGAGAACGACTTATATAAATGGACCTTAGAAGGAAGCAGAAGGGTTAACTCAGATCAGTTCCCTATGAAGCAGATTCTGAGACAGAGTAGAGGGTGCAGGATGTTTACTAAGGTGTACCCTTGGGTTCAATGCCTGAAGAAGAGAGGGGAAGGAAACAAATGTGGGCAAAGGGAAAGATGAGTCGTAATACAGGTCCAGTGATGGTCCGCTGACCCCATGGGGTTCTGGAGATGGGAAGGTCCATCAGTGTTTCACTGAATTGAGTCAAGATGAACCAAGGCTTTTATACTCTGCATGTATTAGTTATGGGATGTGGGTTGTCCTGGGAAGGGGCATGGCCTTGAGTGAGATGACTCTTTGAATCTGAGGCAATACTTGAAAAGTCAATCCTTGACAGCACTGCTGGGGTCTAGGCCCTAGATTCTATGGCAATGGTCCTCAACCAGGGCTGATTTTGCCCCTTAGGACATTGACAATGTCTGCATGTATATGTTTTGCAATTAATTATCCTATCCAAGTATCAGTAGTGCTAAGGATGGGAAACCCTGCTCTAGAGCAACAACCCCCCACCCCCCGCTTAAAGTGGAGACTCAGTACCCCCAGCACAGTGCCCCCCACAGCATGAATCAAGGTATTACTGCTGTAAAACAGAATGCTCAGTGTTTCTTACTTTTCCTAATCCTCCCATAGACCCCTGGAGGGAGTCTCATCATTTCTGTTTGCTGATGAGGAAACTCCTGCTCAGAGCAGTTAAGTAAACATTTCAACAGGGTGAACTGGAAGGACACCCACTGGGAGTTAAAGTGGACTTGCTTATTGAAAACATTGTGGTATCCTCTAGCTTTTGCTTGATGGCTTCAAACAGCAGGTCTCAAAGTTTTCTCTTTGTCTACTGCAAGCACAAGATGGATGGTGTTTGCATGTTCGGTTTACTCCTATGAAATTCCTGGGGCAGGAGCTGTAAACTTACCTCTCTCTACCTCATTTAAAAGGCACTGTGGGACATGAGTGAGCATGACACACATTATAGGGCTGACTGACTCCTCTTAATTTGTGTTTTTAAGTAGGCCATTCCTGTACTCTGATCCCTTACTATTAGTAACAAATTGCTTATAGTAGCTTGCAATTGATTTTCACACTGAGTAAGACCTGTTGATAGTCTTGGTGAATGCCTGTAGAGACGCCACTATTTTCAGGAGAATTTGCTTCATACTGTTTCTTCATGGTCTGTGTCATTGTGTGGATTGAGTCATTCAAGAACATTCTTCAGATCTTATTGTCATCTCAAGAATTAACTCATTAATTCATTTAAAAACTAACTCATGCTCCATTCCAGAAACTGTCTTATTTTCTTGTTAGAAACAGTAGCATGTACTAGTAAAGGAACAGAAAAAAAAAAATCTGTTATTTTGCAGACATATAGGTGAATTTAACAGAATTAATTATTCTTTGTTTATTTAAATTAAAATTTATTGGGGTGACAACTGTTGGTAAAGTTACATAGATTTCAGGTGTGCAATTCTTAATACATTATCTTATTATTCTCTCTAAAACAAAATCACATAAATTGTGACTTTTTAAAGAGGACATCCATGCAAAGGGAATAAATGTACAATCTATGAAAACATTAAAGAAAATAAAATGTAGAACATTTAACCCAAAGTTGCAAAGATAAAAGACAGATATTTCATTATTATTGAGCTCAGTAATAATGTTAATTATTACAGTCAACAGTAGCTGCAGTTTTTAGATCCTCTGGGGCAGTATCAGTCACTTTTACAAAATTTCTGTCATTAATTCACACAGTATATTTCTATATTGTGGATGTTATCATCTTTATTTTCAATTGAAAAATACAAAGACCAGGAGGATGAAAACAGCTTTCTTAACTTTACACAAAGGTAAATTGGCAGAGGACAGTGCCAGGCTCAGATCACTTTCTACTGTAAGAAGGCCTAACTTAGAGTTAACTATATATTTACATTTGTTCATTTACTTTTTCAATCAAATTATTTAAACATTACTAAGTACAATATGGTGTCTTAGTTAGTTAGGGCTGCTATAACAATTTGCTGTAGATTGGGTGGCTTAAAAAAAGAAGCATTTATTTCTCACGGTTCTGGAGGGTAAGGAGTGCAAGATCAAGGTACCAGCAGATCGAGTGTTTGGAGAGGGCCTACTTCCTTGTTTGCAGACAGCCTTCTTCTCATTGTACCCTCTTGTGGTGGAAAGCAGAGGGTGCTAGCTAGCTCTTCCTCTTCTTATAAGAACACTAATTCCATCACGGGGGCTCCATGCTAATGGCCTAATTAAACCCAAATGCCCCACCTCCAAATACCATCACAATAGGATTTCGACATATAAATTTGGGAAAACACAAACATTCATTCCATAGCATATGGTATAAGCAGTGGTGTTCTAGTAAATGTTTCAAAAAATGACTGAAAAATGGGTATGTATGTATATTAGCTTTTTTTTTTTTAATTTTACTGATAAAAAGAATGTGTAGTACACAAATATGAGAATAAACTATGAAGTATCCTTTATTATAAATGTTGTATAGTCAACTGATTATTACAGAACACTTTCATTAAATTTTATCCAAATTATATATTCATAGCCAACCTGTGGTTTCTATTGACCCACACGTTTAGTCTAACTTGAATATTGATTGATATTTTCAGACTTTAAGCCATCAAGATGACATCACTTACATGGAGCTGGGACAAAATACTCAGTATTTCCACCACATACATAGGATACACCTAAGTAATCTCAAGAGCATAGGTGATAATAAAATGTGGTAAAATAATTAGGAAGTGATAGATGATTTCTGAGTATTTGTTTTAGCTATAACTTATTTTGTTATGGGTTTATGTGATTTAATTTCTTAATAATAACTGTGTTTAACAATTGGTTCACAAGATTCCTGAAAATTTAACAGTGGACTCTTGTGAGCGGGTATGATTGCCGGTAAGAAAAAGTTTTCAGTGAATCCAATATACCTGTTTCTATAATATCTCCTACTCCAACTGAGTAGGGTTTCAGAGCTCTGAGTATGTGAGGACATCCCATTATCAAGCAAAATAGATGTTGAAATAAATGGTGTCAGGGTCCACAGAGTTGTTCTTTTAAAATTTATTGTTATTTTATTTTTTTTCCACAGGCATTTCCCTGCATTTCAACAGGTATTTATGGTAAGTAATCTAACTTTTGATAATGTTCGTATTTCATTATTTTGTTGTTAAGGGTGAGGTTAACAGGAAAAATAAGAGGTTCTCTGATGGACAGTTTACAATTTAAAGAGATTCAAAGTGTAGGTCAAATCCCATTGAGACAGCTCAAGAGGCTATTTGGATAGTCTTTTGTATCATTGAATGTTGTTGTACTAGATACTATGGGTAATGCTTAGCTATACTGTGGCTTAATGTCTTTTTTAAAAGTTTTTGCTCTAGTAAGATTTGACCTCTAATAGTGTTTCCTTTAATAAAGTCAGGTTTTTCTTAGATAAATCATAATGCATGTAAAAACCTAGCGTTATCACTTTGTCACGAATTACAAAATAATAGAAACATTAAAATGCACATGCATACATATATGTAAATGTTTAAATTAAAAAATCCAAAGAAGTGACTGTTAATAAAAACAAATAATTTTAATAAAGCACAAACTTTTTTTTAGTATCGATGGATTGTTTTAAGTAGTGATGGAAGCAAATGTTTTTATAATCACTTGTTTTCACTTTCCTAAAGCTCTCTAAAATATTCTTCTACCTACAATGATGTTTTCTTATGCATTTTCCTCAGGCTATTAATAAATCTGGTTTACAATACTAAGGTAAAATGAAGTTTATTTGTCATTTTAGGGTTTTCTGATCAAGCCAAGTAGATTACAAACTTTCTGGGCTCAAACATAGAGACTCTTAACTGGAAAATAAAATATGTGAGAATGTAAATAAATAGTTTAAGGTCATTACTATAAGGGAGGGATACTGTCTTGTGGGGCGGCATGTTGGACCTCTGGTCCTGCTCCCCACATAAGAACGCAGGATATGGCTAGGCCAAAAAGGAACACCCACGGAGACATAGATAGGGGAGTCATACCACTATATTCTTTCTGGTGGCCGATAGAGATGCACGCAATAGTAGCCACACGATCCGCAGTCCACCATTCACTTCTCAGCCTGCCAACCAACCAACCAATCAACGCAGCCCAGCAGTTATATCAGTAGCCAAATGTTTAACTGGTTACAGCTGATGGCCAACCAATCACAGTTGATGGCCATTTACCACCCGAACCAGCACCTCTCCACGCAAGGCCGAGAGCCTGGAAACTGCTCTGTGGGACACTGTCCCCACAGATACTTAGATTCATGTTATAGGAGGATTTATTTCTCCTAACCTGTTAATTCGTTTGAAGGTTTTGGGGAGAACACAATGGAAAATGTAGGCCTGAATCAAATTAATGGGGAAGGATTCATTTACACTATTTAATAATTTAAGGCATGCCCTTTTTCTCTCTCGATTCCATTACAGACTATCTTTGTAGAAGCACAGTGGACACTGGGCTAAACTGGACCATCTGCACCATTATGCCTTTCATGGCCATTCTTTCTGCCTCACAGATACCCAGTTAGAACTCTTAAATATTTGCTTATAGGAAGCATCACATGCAGTTTTACCTGGTCAAGATCCCACATCTTCATTTCACCCTGTCTAGAGTCAAATCAGATTCCATTGCCGAAATGGTTCTCATTTTGAGAAAGTTCTCTGATGACAATCTTGATTTACCTTGACAAAAAAACAAAAATCCAGCTGCCAAAAACTATACTATGCACATCATTTTCTATGTTTATTACCTTGTCATATTATCGATATCTGTTTTGTCTCTGAGAATCTTATGGTAAAGTGCAAAAAATTTCAAAAGGTGAATTAAACATGATATAAACAGAAAAGGGGAATGCAGCAGGAAAAGAAAATGGAAAAGTAAAAGAAAATGAGAAGGGACACTAAAATTAGAGACTCCAAGAGAGGACAGTAAAAACTAAATCAAACCTAAAGTGGCCTTTGGTTAATTTTAATCCCTGGAAGACAGGGATTTATCCTCAGAGAGAGTTCTATAGCTCCAAATATAACATCTGGTTTAGTACTCCATTGTGTTGGGGGGGGAGCGAAGTATTGAACACTGTTGAGTAGGGCATTGATAGAGTCACATAGCCCCTGGCTTGGAGGATAGCCACCAGACAAGCTTAATGAATTTTCACAATATCAGGTCAAAATATATAGTTTTCAAGTGCTGGCTACTCAACTCTTTTCCTCCTCTATTTTTTTGAGTAAATCTAAAACTGAGGTTGATAACCATGAAGTCAGGGGCCATGCTGCCTTTGGGGAGCCTCAATGGAGCTTGAGGCCTGAATTTATTTTTAGCTCCATGAGATCCTGTTTTAGAAACTTTTAGATTACTCCAGTTCTCTTTAGTTTGTGGACAATTTAGCATTTTGCAACTTGAAAATTACTTCATGTTCCTTGTGAAGTTGTAGCTTTCTGATTAGTCCTTAATTTTCTCCTAGTACGCATCTATTGTAGATCGGTTGTTTCCTTGGTCTTATTCAGAACCCTGCTTTGTCTCTTCTAGTATCCATATCAGTTTTACTTTTATCTTTATTTATTGGGATTTGGAATAATACTTTATTTAAAGAAAATAGTCCACAGCTAAATGGAAAAAAAACAGAAAATAAAAAGCAAGCAAACAAAACTCCCAACACTTTGTAAGTCATCCTAGAATGGGTTTAAAATAGTCTCCTGGTTCCAGTCCTTCCCCTTCTTATTCCAAATTCTAAACCTTACTAAATTAATTTTTCTAAAATATCACATGGTGCGTGTTTCACATCTGCTCAGAAGACTTTGATCGTATTCAATTACTTGCAGGTTAATGCCCACCTTTTCTAGACTGAACAATAGACACTTTATGTATCTCCCTAAACTAGTGCTTTCAAAATTTGTGAAGAGGGGGGAAATACTTTTTTTGAGTATGTGAACTGATGTGCCAAAATTTTTATATGTACCTTTGCTTTTGCATCTTTAAAAGGGGGATTCATTTTGCAGTATTTCCTAAAGTTATTTGACCACAGAAATTATTATTCGCTCAACCTTTATCAGGACTAGCGTTTTCTCCAGAACATAGTTTGAGAAATTTCTTGGCATCCACCTATCATGGACACACTTTTTGTTACCTACAAATGAGCTGATACACATACACATACTTGTTCACCAAACTCACACACAGCATCACCACCACTGCTCTCTACCCTAATCCCCAAACAAAAACACATCACATATACTTATAGAGGTTGAAGCTTGATCTCTGAGAAGTCTCCCTTGAATATTCTGACTTTTGGTGGTTATTATATCTTTTGAAATCTTTCAGCATTTGCAATCTGGACAATTAATGACTGTTCCCTCATATTGTTCTATGGCTTTTTGTTTATATATCCTGTGTTCACAACCACTTTGTAATTCTTTAATGAGCAGGGATTCATTTGTGCATATTCTGTGCACACTCGGTGGCTAGCATTGTGTCTCTAAGAGAAGCTCAGCAAATATTTGCTGTTTTATGACAACAATAATGATTACAACCCACGTTGTTACCTAACTGAAGATACAAAAAAAAAAAAAAAAATCAGAATTATTGATTGGCAAAAAGCCACCCATTTGATATTTTCTTAATGGGCAAATATATCTATTTTTAGAAAAAACAAATGTGCTTCGAAAAAACATTGTCAAGCTGGAAATGGTATTTGTAGGCATGGCAGTGTCCACCTTGGCAAGGTGAAATGAAAACACGAGAACTTGTTCAGTTAGACAAAGTGAATATAGTATTTAATGTCATTTAAGAAAACTGTGTTGTTTATTATGGCCCACAGGACAAAGGGTGGTCAGGGAGGTACAGGTTGCCCTGAGCCCCTATCCTGACTTCTGGCATGCCCTAGTGCCAGACCATGTCCCCACCTGCTGTAATTTTTCTGATACCTGTTTACTTTGGATTTACCTTCACTTTTAGATTTATGGCCCACAAACCCAATGTAACTCTAGTACTACCACAATACAATTTTGACTGCGGTAGAGCCATCTTTTGAAGGAGTTTGTTTATTTAATTGCCAAGGTGATCTCAGGCCAGGTCAGTTTCAACAGTAAGCATTCCCATTTCATGGAAACTCAGACGTCATAACCACATTCAATGTATGTGTAGAGGACTTGGTGTATACTGGTTCTTTGGGGCTCAGAACCAGAGTGGAAGCCAGTTACTCTCCCAGCCTCTCCCCCTTCGTCAGCCTTTCAAAAACAAGTCCCGATGGCCCCAAACCAGCTGTATCTTTTTGCAAGACACAGACTGAAGAATATCTACCATGTGACTCTGCCCAATTTAAAGGAGAAAGACAATGGGAGCAGGCCCTGCCTGCTTTGAAGTTCCCCTAGAAGAGGAACCAGACTTTTCCACTCTAACTTTCAGCGACCACTGGTGCTACTCCAATGTAATGTTTCCAGGATGGTTCCACAGGGCACCAGACCTCCTGCTTACACTCAGGATGAAAAGCCACATTTGGTAAAATACCAAAGGAAGGCCTGTGTTACTTTTAGAAAAACAAATCCAGATGAGGTTTAAAGGGGCTCTAAACTCAGATTCCAGTGAAAGGTTTGAATTGGCCGCTAAGCTAGTCTCAGAGGGACAGATTTGAACTTCCCTGATGGACATTTCAGATCTTGTGCATGCCTTCTGCCCTTTGAGCCTGACTTGGACACTCTGGTGCTAATAAGTTTAACAAAAGAGGCTAGACATGATACATAGCAATGGAATTTTTACTGAGAAGTCAAGAGCACAAATAATTTCAGTTCATTTTATGAGAGTCAATATAGTTAACAGAAATGAGGTCCAGGTGGAAAATTGTATCCCTTGAGTAATTGGGAAAATATTCTCTCTGGAGAAAAAGAAAAATCTTGAATCTTGCTTTCCAGGTACGGGTGGTGTTTTTAGAGAAGGAATTTCAGACATTGAGTTATTGGCTGGAAATTTGTGGAAAAAATTTAAGTACAGCATAACTCAGCTATAGCAGCTTCTATATTTATTCATTATATTTCTGTTACCAGTGTGGAAGGCCTGTTTCTATCAGATCACCTGGTCTCCCTGTGTTTTCCATGAAATGCTGCCAGGACACAACTTCTAATTGAATCCCTCATTTGCATTCAGGTTTGCTCTTCTGCTTCTAACTGGTAAAAAGGAGACCAACACATGTTTTGTTAATTTTATATCTACTTATTTTTATCACTATATCTGTCTAAATTCACAGACATGACTTGGAAAGAAACCAAGGCATTCTCCAACTGCAGTGCTAGGGGCATGCCCTCTATCAGCTTTAAATGCTGACAGATTTCAGAGGGTGTGACAACAGAATTGCTGCGCAGCTCTGGGCTTGCTGGAAGAGTTACCTTATGTAACACATTTGGAAACCAGAGCAAAATTGACAAAAATGTGTATCCCTCCCTTTCATCCCCCTGACAACTCTCCCCCTCCCTCTTGCTTTCTTCTCTTCCCTTTGATATTTCCATTTGCTTTGAAAACTTCCTTTCAGGTGGTCTAATGATGACGCTTCTCTTTCTCATAAATTCCTTTCTCTGACTCCCTATGTTTTTTTGTCCTGGTCATGTTATTCCCACTACATGAAGCATTGTTCTTGGCAAGCCTTGAGTTAATTGCTGGTCCTCAAAGCAAAATAACATTAGAATCAGTGTAACTTGCTTTTCTTTGGGAAAATGAAATACCGCCCAAAGTATGGGCCAAACCCATCTTAATTATATCACATTTGAATATTATTTTATGAGCTGAATCCTATGAAGCCCTGGAGAAAAAGCTTAACAGACAACAAAATTCTAGCTATTAAAATGTTTGAAACCCCCTTAGTGCTTACCATTTGAATAGACAGTTTTAGAAAATACATTCACACATGTACACATTTACGCACTCATCTCACAAAATGTGGTACAAACTCCCCTCTTGCTCTAAGACATAGATATTAAATAATAAAAAGACATGCAACTAAGAAACCAAAAGTACTATCTTTGCTCTGGAAAATAGTCTCAAGTTTCTAGCAACAAAACGTGCTACTAGTTCAGCTTACATAACAATGGCAGTGAGATCCAAGGGCAATGTTCCCCCAGGGATCTGCCAAAAGAAATGAAAATCCTGGAAACAGCTTTCTGGTTGGTAATGCAGATGCGATGAGAAACCAGTGTCATTCTCCCAGGTGTTCTTTTGAAACTGAACAATTTTAGGACTTAATTAAAATACTAAATGTTTCAAAAATAATAAAGATTACAATTTTATTACTGTTTCTGAGGTCTGCGTGCCTATTTCCTCGCAGCTGTGTCCAGGTGAAAGTGAGACTCAGGACTAGAAGGTACAAATGAATTCTAACCCACCCCTTCATCAGAGGCTGCCACTTATTATTACGCTACATTTTAAAAAAGATGTCTTTTCTTATAGAAGAAGTGTTAAAACATTAAACCTTTTAAGGAAATAGAAAAACCACTTCAGTAAATCACAAAGCCTCCCATTTAGTAGTAACTCTGGGAATATCTTTCACCCATGTTGAAAAATAGGAGCGCTATCAAGACGTTCTCCACATAGAACTGTTAGGGTGAGTCTAAGAATTGACCACACTTTTGGTTTGATCAGTGAGTTAATTTCCATGTACTTGCTCAGTTTTCTCATCTAGTCTTTAATGGCATTTCTTTTTCTTGCTTCTTATACATACTTGTATCTAAAGGGTCAATTTAAATGAACATATCTCAGCTCTTTTTAAAAAGGACTTCAACAATAATTTTGACAGTTCCTAGAGAAGTCAAGTATGCTTAGCTCTTTAGGACAATGATTTTCATGTCAAATCCTTTTTAGTCAGTGATTCTATTTTTAAAATGCATCTTGAAATGCATTTGAAAGGCACTGTATTAGTTAGGGTGAAGCTAAGCAGCTGTAACAAAGAGACTTAGTGAATGACTAAGTGAATGGAGTGGCTTAGTGAACATAGAATTTTATTTCTCTCTATGATAACAGTTCCAAGTGCGCATTCTGCTTATGGGAGAATTTGTTCCACTCTGTCACTCAAGGAGCCAGGAATCTACCATGGTGTTAAGTAGTTGCTCTGCCTTCCTTAAAGCATTGTTCTCATAGAATTACCTATCCTGATCCCTGCAAAAGAATCACATAGAATAGGCACATGCCTTATTTTATGGTCCCTGGATTCAAAGTAGCATACATCACTTCTACCTATCATCCATGGGAGAGCAATTGGTCTTATGACAAACCTAACTATGAAAGAGCTTGGAAATTTAGTCTAGCTTGGAATCCACATGCCTGACTATAATTCCATTATGTGGGAAAAAGGAGACATTGAATTACGATGAACTTCTAGATAGCATCACTGTTAGATTGACCATAACCCAGAACACTAACATCATCAAATGCTGGCAAGGTTGTGGGAAAATAGGAGCTTTCATGTATTGCTATTGGAAATGTAAAGTGGTACAGCCACTTAAGAACACAGATTGGCAGTTTCTTAAAATCGTATTTTTGCCATATGGTTCAGCAATTACACTACTTGGTATTTACCCAGATGATTTGAAAGTTTATGTCCATACAAAACCCTGAACAAATGTTTACAGCAGCTTTGTTCATAATTTCCAAAATTGAGAAGCAACCAATTTTCAGTAGGTGAATGAATAAATAAACTGTGGTACATCTAGATACTGGAATGTTATTCAGCACTAAAAAGAAATGAGTTATCAAGCCATGAAAAAACATGGAAGAACCTTAAATGCGTATTCCTAAGTGAAATAAGCCAGTCTGAAAAGGCTATGATTCCTACTATGTGACATTTTGGAAAATGCAAAACTGTAGAGACAATGAAAAAAGCAGTGCTAGCCAGGGGTTGGGATGGAGGAAAGAAGAATAGTCAGAGCACAGAGGATTTTTAGGGCAATGGAATTATTTTGTGTGATATAATGATGGATATATGTCATTTTACTTTTGTCCAGTCCCATAGAATGTACATGAAGTGCACACCCTAAGAAAAACTATAGACTTTGAGTGATTATGGTGTGTCAATGTAAGTTCAACTTTTCTAACAAAGTACCACTCTGGTGCCTACTCTTGATAATGGGGGAGGCTATGCATGTGGGGGGATAGGTAGTATATGAGAAATCTCTGTACCTTCTTCTCAATTTTGTTGTCAACCTAAAACTACTCTAAAAATTTGTGTCTTCAAAAAGATGATAGATAGATAGACAGATAGATAGATACAGATAGCTCTCCAATGGTGGGGAAGGCTGTTGACCTGCTCTGTTCACTCCAGAGACCAGACTCTATCATACCCTCATTTCTACTTTTTACTTACTGGAAAGAATTATTTCACTTAGATTTTAAGATGATAACAGAAGAATCAGTCAATAACAGAGTCCAGTCTTTTAGATATATAAATTTTAAGCATTTTATTAAAATATAATTTGCATAACATAAAATCCTTCCTTTTAAAATGATTTTAATAGATTCATAGAACTGTGCAACCATTCTCATAATCAAATTTTAGAAAATGTTCACCACCCATAAAAGAAACCCCATATTAACTGTAATTCCTCATTCCCTTCTCCCATATTTAGGCAAATAATAATCTCCTGGTCTCCATAGCTTTGCCTGCTCTGGATATTTTATATAAATGGAATCATAAAATATGTGGTCTTTTGTGACAAAGCTCTTTCAGTTAGCATATTTTCAAATTTCATCCATGTTGTAGCATTTATCAGTAATTTTTCTTTCTATTTTTCCATTGTATGGATTTACCACATTTTGTTTATCCACTCATCAGTTAATGGATATTTGCATTTTTTCTACTTTTTGGCTATTATAATGCCAAACAGTTAATTTAGGTATATGTATATGTCTAAATGTATAAATAGTAACTGTGATACAGTGGTGTTGTGTAGTTAAATTTTAATCATCCTGAAACAATCCACATTTTCATTCTTTGGCTGCCCATTTTCTTTCAAGCCTCTTCAAAGTCTACATTTGCTTCATGATTCTGGTGTCATGCTTGCCTGGGTGGCAATGCAGGTTTCCCCTGTTACTATGTATGATCAGTTTATGAGTATAACTGATAAGTTCTCTTAGAGTACCAAAGAATAATGGAGAAGGAGGCACACAGCAATATGACTATGGGCATGGGTTTTAGGGCCCCATTGATCTAGATTCAAATTCTGAGTCCATCTCTAATTAGCTGTGTGTCCTCAGTCAAGTTGCTCTCTCTCTCTCTCTCTCTCTCTCTCTCTCTCTCTCTCTCTCTCTCTAGGCTTCAGGAACCTCAGTTGTCAAATAGGGACCTATAACATAGTTTGCTGTAAGATTAAATTAGATAGTACATTGAAGTGCTTATCATGGTATCAGATACATAGCGATGAACATTTAATAATTATTACTATTATTGTTAGCAATAATTTTCATTTTTGCTACTATTGTTATCATTATTACTCTCCCTCTGGAGTCTGAGTTCCTTTTGGAGTTTTGAGTATTTTATTCACTCATATCACCTAGATTCTAGAAGAGTGTCTACACTGTTGCGCAACTAATTTAATATTTGAAAGAGGCTTTATGTGGGCTCTGAATGACACCAGTCAACAGTCTCTTATCAAGAGAGCCACCTTGCTTTCTTTTGGATTGCTTCTGCTCTTTCTTTGAAAGTCAGTTGTCACCTCTCAGCCACCTCTGTGTCCTGTGGTTAAGCTCTGTGAGATTAATCATCTGGAAATGAAGCCTGTTTGTAACATCACACCATGCATTCTATATCACACTAGCCATAACCACTGTAGCCTATTGTTTAAAAACTAAAGTCAACTTATTTCAGCAATTCCAAGCTCACTACAGTTTATCTAAGCTCTAAGAATGAAAACATTTTGTTTTGTCTGTATGTAAACAGAAGCTTTCAGTGATAAGGGAGACAAAGTTATTGTTATTTGTGGTGTCAAAAATAAAATTCCATGTCATAAGACAGTATATTCTTATGGACAAAACCAAATTGTGGTACTGTAAGATAGCTTTCACATGCATCCTTCCTAGGAAACCTTGGGAGGTAGATAACAGTTATTCTGCCACTTGGCTTGAAGAGGGAAAATGTCCAATGCGAGTTTTTCATTTCCAAAAACACCCAGAAAGTTTGCACAGTTTTTCATTTGTAAGATCGTAGACTTTTTGGAATGGAAGACATTTTAGATATCATGAGGAGCTACCTGTCTCAGCTCCTTATGCTTGGCAGGGAAAAATGAGACCCAGAGTTGTTGTTTTTTTCCCTAGCCACACCCAACTAGTTCCTGTGATAACTGAGATCAGATTCACTGGTATCGGTTTGGGAATCAGGAGGATATGAAATTATAGTCCAGGATGGTCCACTCACTAACCTCTACGTTGAACCTCAGTTCCAAGTTTCCTCATATATTAGGTGGAAATAATATTAATATATATCTTCTTTTATTAGAAGAAAAACAAAAAAGAGTTGAACTAAGGCTCTTCCAGAACAGAGTCCCAAAGACTTATCCCAATAAGGGTCATGACTCCCGTACTTCCTTTTAGACCTCTGCTCTTACCCCTGCCTCTTCTACCCATGCTTCTTCTTATAGCCACATCATTTTTATAGGAATCATCCCACACCAGGCCATTGGGTTCACCATCAGCAGCATGTGAAGACTGAATTAATATAGGAAGTGCCTGCACATCAATAAGTCTTTGCATCATATCAGTGACTCTTCTACTTTATCATCAAAGCCCCTTTAAAGATGAAGTTTGATGCATCTGTAACTGCCTTGGGGTACCAGGGCATAGTCTATGCAAGTGAGGAATTATTTTTTTAATTGAAATCTCACACTATATTCTAATGCATAAATATAATGTAATCTAATTCGTTAAACAAACACTTTACATTACTTACCTTTTAAGTAATTTTACAACCCTCTTTCAATAAATCTTATAAAATTAACCCTCAGGCAGGTGTCCACCCTGTGCCTCAGATGCCTCAGACATACTGCCAATGCCCTATTTTAAAGACCAGGCATTCAACCAACCTTACAAATGTCATCCCTTGCATAAAATTACAGGAATTTGGGAAAGTGATCACTAGCAGCTCAGGGGCCCTCAGATTCTGCAAATTCTGAATCCTTTAGCAAGCTAGGAAGATCTGCTGGCACTGCTATAGGAAAAGGTTAGCATCCTAAATTATTGTCTCTCAATTTTTTTTCAACTGTGCAATATTTTATCCCCTCATCCATAATGAAGGAGAAGTGCACAGAGTTGCTGTTTTCCCATGTTGTATAGGGAAGAAAATTAAGACTCATCATTTTTTTCATCATTCATAAAACAAAGAAAATATGCCTCATTGCTAGGATAAAACAGGGATCTGCATCAGGGCAGCTGGGAAATGTAAAAGTACTTGACTTGAAATTCGTTTTTTAGATCTCTGCACATGCTGAAGGCATATTGGTACCTGAGAATAGTGTGTGTGTGTGTGTGTGTGTGTGTGTGTACACATACATGCAGACATGTATGTATAGGAAGTATCCTAGTCTAGCTTTTCTCCCAGCAGATCTCACTCAAAACTATCTGTCCAGCCCTGGGGTAAGGTAAGAACTAGAAAACATGGTGAGTATGTTGGAAATGCCAAGAACCTGGAGTGAGTGGGCTGGCAATCTCATTTCAGGGCAGCCATTCCCAGGCAGAAGGAGACTGGCTAGAGGGTTAACTGGGGCATACAGACCAATATATACCTAGGAACATCCTTTGCTTTCCTGTTCTTTCCACTTAGTGTTCTTTGCTTTCATTCCTTTCATCAACAGTTCCTCTACTTCACTCTCTTATTCTCATTTGAGGCAATGCCCATCTTAGATGGGATACCATGTAAGAACTGCTAATAGAAGCTAGGTAACTGGGAGGATGGAGGAGCCTTTAATTATTTTTCTGCCAGGCTCTCTTCCAGCCCCAGGGCTACCTTGGTCACTTTCTCAGCCCCCATCGTACTTTCTGCCACAGGCCCATCATAATCTCCATATAGCTTTCTTTTCAAGAAAGAAGTCCAATATCCAATGGAGCTTCCATACTGAATAAACTGATCTTGACCTGTGATACCTTAGTGTATTTTCTTGTCTCCAGTGGCAGCCTTTCTCAGGAAACCTAGGAAACTGTGTACTTACTTTAAAAAGTAGAAAAAGGGGTAAAAGTATTGAAACTGTTTTGCATTCTGCATTAGATTGAGGTAGGAAAGAAACTAATGGGCAAGTGCCTGATAGTAAGATTTGGTGGCACTGTCCCTCATGCCATTCAAAGCAAACGAAGCAGGTAAATAGAAAGCAGTCCAGACTGTGTGAAGACCAGGGCTATTTGAATAACACTATAGACTAAATAAACTTAAAGAGCACGTACAGAACATTCCATCCAATAGCAGTAGAATATACATTCTTCTCAAGAACACATGGAACATTCTCTAGGATAGATCGTTTATACTAGGCCACAAAGAAAAGTCTCCAAAAATTCAAGAAGTTAGAAATTATATCAAATATCTTTTCTGACCACAATGGGATGAAACTAGAAATCTATAATAGAAGGATAGTTGGAAATTTCACATATACATGGAAATTAAAGAACATACTCATGAACAACTACTGGATCAAAGAAGAAATAAAAACAGAAATAAAAGAATATCTGAGACATATGAAAATTGAAACACAATATTCTAAACTTGAAGGATGCGGCAGAAGCAGATAGAATAAGGACAGTTTTAGTAGTAAATGGATACATCAAGGATAAAGAAATAGCTTAAGTAAACAACCTAACTTTATACCTCAAGGGACTAGAAAGAACAAACTAAGCCTAAAGTTAGCGGAAGAAAGGCAATAATAAATATTAGAGTAAAAATAAGTGAATTAGAGAATAGGAAAACAATAGAAAATAGTAGTAAAACCAATAGTCAGGTTCTTTGAAAAGATAAACGGTATTAACAAACTTTATCTAGACTAACCACGAAAGAAAAAAGGACCCAAATAAATAAAATTATAAATGAAAGAAGAGACACTATAACTGATAACACAGAAATACAAAGGATCATAAGAGACTACTACAAAAAACAATACACCAATAATTACAACATAGATAAAATGGATAAATTCCTAGAAACACACAATCTACCAAGACTGAATCATGAAGAAATTAAAAAAAAAAAAATCTGAACACATCCATGAGTAAAGAGATTTAATTAGTAATTAAAAACTTCTCAACACAGAAAGGCCCAGGGCCAGATGGTTTCACTGGTGAATTCTACCGAACATTTAAAGAATTAATTCTAATCTTTATCAAACTCTTCCGAAAAATTGGAGGAGGGAACACTTTCAAACTCATTTTATGAGGCCAGCATTATCTTAATACCAAAGCCAAATAAGAACACTACAAGAAAAGAAAACTACAGGCCAATATCCCTGATGAATGTAGATGCAAAAATTCTCAACCTAATACATAAGCTGAATTGAAAAGCACATGAAAAGATTCATACAATATGATCAAGTGGGATTCATCCCTGGGATACAACAATGGTTCAATATATGCAAATCAGTAAGTGTGATATATCACATTAATAGAATGAAATATAAAATCATATGATCATCTCAACTGAGGCACAAAAAGCAGTTGACAAAATTCAATATCCATTCATGATAAAAACTCTCTGCAAATTGGGTATAGAAGGAATATGCCACAACATAATAAAAGTGATATATGACAAGCTCATGTTAACATCATACTTACTGATGAGGTTTAAAAGGTTTTTCTCTAAGATCAGGAACAAGGCAAAAGTGCCAACTCTCACCACTCTTATTCAACAGTACTGGAAACCCTAACCAACGCAATCAGGCAAGGGAAAAATAATAATAATAATAAGTATCCAGGTTGGAAAAGAAGTTAAATTGTCTGTTATCTTGTGACATGATTTTATATGCAGAAATTTCTAAAGACAACACCAAAAAAAAAAAAAAAAAAAAAAAAAGCTCTTGAAACTAATAAATGAATTTAGTAAAGATGCAGGATAAAATATCACTATACAAAAATCAGTTGTGTTTCTATACACTGACAACAGATTATCTGAAAAAGAAATAAAGAATCCTATCTGCAATATCATCAAGAAGAATAAAATACTTAGAAATAAAGTTAAACAAGAAGGTGAAAGCTCTGTACACTGAAAACTGTAAGATATTCTCCAAATATTCTCCAAAGAAATTGAAGAAGACACAAATAAATGAAAAGACATTCCATGCTCACGAACAGGAAGAATTAATATTGTTAAAATGTCCGGCATACCCAAAGTAATCTGTAGAGTCAATGCAATCCTTATCAAGATGCCAATGGTATTTTTTACAGAAATAGAAAAAAAAAAATGCAATTTGCATAGAACCCTAAAAGATAGCCAAAGCAATCTTGAAAGAAAACAAAGCTAGAGATGTCACACTTCCTGATTTCAAACTACATTACAAAGCTATAGTAATCAAAACAGCATGGTACTTTTATAAAAACACATATAGACCGATACAATAGAATTGAGAGGCCATAAATAAACCCATGCATATACTGTCGATTTATATTTAACAATGGAGTCAAGAACACTCAATAGAGAAATGATAGTCTCTTCAACAAAGGGTATGAAAAAACTGGTTGTTCACATGCAAAAGAGTGAAAACTGTACCTCTATCTTGTACCAAGCACAGAAATGAGCTTTAAATGGATTAAAGACTTAAATGTAAGACCTGAAACCATAAAACTTCTAGATGAAAACATAGGGGAAAGCTCCTTGACAGTGATCTTGGCAATAAGTTTATGAATATAAACTTAAATTAATAAAAATTAATATAAGACCTGGTATTATATATTATATTATATTATATTATATTATATTATATTATATTACCTGGTCTTATATTATTTTTTTCTCCAAAAGATACATTAGAGCTGATTGTCCGTCTAGGTCTTATTTTCGGGGAAACATGGTATACGCTTGGACATATGTAAGCATACTAGTTTGCAAAAAAAACCAAATACTTTATTACTAAAAAAGATTTTGGGGGTATACATAACTTTAAACAAACATCGAATTAATTATTGCCCACTTCTTTCACAAATAATCTATTTACAATTTTTTTTTAGAACTGATAATTGCAAGGTAATACTTTTCTATTATTACTTATTATTTATAGGTATATATAATGGTGATTATATATTCTCTATATGTAGATACATATTCTATATGTAGATATGTGTATATATTAGAATATATATTACCTATTATGTGTATGTTCTTGTGTATAAATGTGATAGAATGTGATATGTGTGTTTCTAGATCTCAAACATTTTTAATAGCCTTTAGGAAAATTTTAGGATGTTAAAATTTTCTTTTTTAATCTTATTGCTATTGAATAATTGTGTTCATTTTTATTTATTCTTTACAAGATAATGACAAGTTTCTTTCCCAGTAAAGCATGCCCTATTTCACCTACTCCTACCCCCGCAAATGAGCAAATCATGTATGTGAGAATAAATTAATAGTGCAGTCCTTCAGCAGTTGTAGCTCAGGTATTTTGGGGGTACAGTGACATTTTTTAGAATTATTGATGTCAGTTTGTCAATGATTTCCTACAAATGTGAAATATTATAAGTCCATCTCATTCACCACCTGAAAGCAAATCTGATAATGGGACACACAAGGCCTGATAGCTAAAGACATTTCCTTATTTATTAATCTGCTCATTTAGGACATTAATAAATTCCAAAAGTTTATATTTTCTATGAGGGGATAAGTAACACTAGTTATTTTGTGATAGCTAACACTGTGAAATTGTTTTAGAAATAAAAGGAAAAAAGATGGCATGCCTACATGAGTTTTTATTCGCTCACCATTAGCATGTTTTAAACATCTCAGGGGGAGTCAGAGACACTCTTCCCTTTGGGCTTTTTCAGTGTGAAGTATGGAATGAACTCTTTTTTGTGCTGTTAAGACTTCAATCAGAAGTACAAAGCATGTTAAATCCTCAGAGTAAAAGGCAAACCACAGAGTGGCTTTTTCTCCTATGGTGCTTGCCAAGAAGGCCAGGACACATATCAGCACGCCTCTTGAAGGGTGGTAAATAAAAAAAAAAATGAGTCACCTTTGACCCCTTCCTTATCTTTAACACACACTTGAGAACGGGTTCCTTTCCTCCCAGGCTAAATCCAGTGTGCTGTGGGGCTGTCAGCCCTGCAGAAAGGCCCTCGTTTACCAAGCAGTCTGAAAGAAGACTAGCTGTAATTGGCAATCCATTTCTCCATTTCCATTGCACAGCCATCCCTGACAAATTAATCACAATCAAATGTTGGCGGAAGCAAGGGGCACCCTGCGCAGCAGGGAAGAAAAATGAGGCCTCACACTGGTCTGACAGCCGAATCGTTCAACTCACCCCATTAGACTGAACAAGGGGACACTGCGGTTTGCCTGTCACTACCACCACCCATAAACAAACTGTTCTCTCTGCATCTCAGAGCTTGGCTGAGGGCTTCCTTGGGGCTGCCAGGTACCTGATCCATCAGTGCTGCCGAGAAAAGAGAACTTCTCCGTCCTGCTGAGGAAGAGGCACTGGGTAGTGACTTATCAGACTGGTGAGGACAACTTGGCCCAGGAGAACCGTGAAGGGTGATGCTGTGTCTGACCGTTTGGAAGTTGGCAGAGATGTATTGTAGTCTCCAAATGAGAGTGTCTGTCTGTGCTTGCTATTTATCTGTTGTCTGTCATTCATCAACAAGGTAGTGAGGTATCTAGCACTTTCTATTCACTTATTGGAAATCACTTACTGGGCAACTTTCTTTACTCAAGAAATTGAAAAAACCTTTAAATATGTCCTTTACATATATACCCAAGCGCTGTAAGAAACGATTGTCAACGATTCTTGACTTCGAACTTAAGAATGTTCATAAGCTTTACCTATGAGAAATCTTCTCAGGCCCTGATCTCTCTTATTTTAGACATAATTCCAACAAATGCTTCTCAACCTATAGCAAATTAAAAGAGGACAGGAAGACCCTAAGAGATAGTTGCTGATGATAAGAGGGGGCATGATAGTGAACGATGACAAAAACAAACAAACAAAAGTTCCTCTCTGCCCTGCCAGTAGAGCAGAAGTGAAAATCGTATTAGGAAATGCTTGTTATTTTTACAAATGACAGCCGTGCTGTGTGATGGAATGCCTGTGCTGTTAGGTATCCATCCTAAGTTGAAGAGTCTCTATTCTTTTATGTCTCCTCTGCAATGTTAAAAACGTGGTATTTAGCCAAATCGGATCAAGCAAGAATAATAATGTTGCCTGTTTTGTAATCAAGTTTACCTTTGCTTTTTATAACTGTAGGCAGTGGCATGCAGAGCTATGCCATATGGCTTTCACAAAAATAGGGCCAAGGTCTTATGAGTAGGTGGTGGAATGTTTTAATTCCTAGGAAAGCAGTCAGTGTTCAGACTACAGAACTGCACAGCATCATTTGCTCTACATTTTCCATTTCACCTTTCCCGGATAACTGAGTATAAATAAAATATAATTAAAAGGTTGGTTTTCATAATTTTTTTTAAATTTTATTTTATTAAATTTATTGGGGTGACAATTGTTAGTAAAATTACATAGATTTCAGGTGTACAATTCTGTATTACATCATCTATAAATCCCATTGTGTGTTCATCACCCAGAGTCATTTCTCCTTCCATCACCATATATTCGATCCCCCTTTCCCTCATCTCCCACCCCCCACCCCTCACCCCCCTGAAACAGAAACTCATAGACACAGACAATAGTTTAATGGTTGCCAGAGGGTAAGGGGGGTTTTCATAATTTTTAAAGCCATGTTTAAGAATTTTTCTCATCTCTAGTACTAACTGAGAAAGCCACTTTTCTCTCAACATATGTATTTAAGACTGGTGGTTTTGTTTATTGACCAGAGATCATTAAAAATAAAAAAAAAATGGAGATTTTTCTGAGGTCCAAATTATAGCAAAGAATATCCCAGCACTATACTGAGGGTTTTGGTGACGTGTCCAAAGTCACACATTAGTCAGACCATGAACACAGTATTCAGGACCTGTTGTTTATACTTAGTTTTTCCTCAGAGGCACAAAATTTGAAATTCTCTTGATGATTAATTTCTTTTTGCAGGAAGAAATATACATCTGAAAGGATGTACGTGAATTGCTATTTTGCTCTCAGTGTCTCTCTGAGAAAAATACATAATAATTTCCTAAACCCATTCCAGCAACCTGAAGATTGCTATTCTCCTTGAATCATGAGCATTATTTTAACCTTTCCCTCTTCCCCACTCCACCTCTCTCACCTTTGTTCAAATAAAATTTTAGTGGGAAGTACAATTAATTTAGTCATTCCTAACTTTCAGTTAATTTGATTTGTCCCTAAAAATGTTTATATCATGTTGGGTATTATAATTTAAATTAAAATGGTTATACATGGACTGAATTGAAATGTACCTTTAAATTAATAATATTGGTTATCTCTCAGATAGCTATAATTGTGCCTGACATATTACGTGCTAGTTCTAATTCTTACAACAATATTGAATATTGACAATTATCTCCATTGTACAGATGAGGGATCTGAAACTCTGAGAGGCTGGGTAACTAACTTAGGAAACGTCAGAGGTGGGATAAAAACTCAGTTAGCCTGATTCTTTAGAGGTGCACCTAAAGCAGTCCTTACTTCTCCATGTTAGAGAGCAGAGCACGCAGAAACATCCTTCTGTTCTAAAGGGGGCCATGGTTTAGGATTCAATACCTGTAATTATGGTCCTAGCACATATTCATCAAAATCTTCCAGTCTGTCTAGTAAGCATTTGATCTAAAGATTTCAAGTTCTCCTTTTCTGCTTATATTATACCTTCTCTAATTATGTCATTTGCCGATGGGCTTGCAGACACGAGAGTGGGAAATCCATATGCAACCATGACCGTTGTGCTGGAATCTTGATATTAGATCTGAAGCCATTGACTATTCTAACATTGACTACATCTCCTGCACAATTCCAGCTTTATGCATCACATCATCACTCAGCTTTGAAAATGAATATTGGGTTTCTGGAGAAAGCTAAACAGTTGGGAAGGTGTGTCCCTAGCCAATTGCCAGTAGAAGCTGTGAACTTTAGACGAGGTTTTCAGTTGAAACGCAGTTGTGACCAAAACCTTTTAATCAGTTTTGTGTGCTTTAATGACCATATGTTTGTGCAGCTCTATCTTTAATAAGGACAGAACATTATTAGGTTAGTAATTTTTAAAGCATTCTTACTTGCAGGTTGTAATCATCTTTTGCAACAGTTTTCTTTTTAAGTCATCTGACTCACTTTCTCTTTCCTTTTTATATCCTGCCCTAACACAGCCCTCTCCTCCTCTCTCTTCCTAACATATGCTATCTCCTTCTCCTTCAAGTAACATGCACATGTGCACAGGCGTACAAACACACACACACACACACACACACACACACACAAACACTTATGCAACTGTTAGTTGCAGAGCTACATTTTTCTAGATATTTCTAAGTTAGAAAAATTAAAGGGTTGATAGGAAGGTCTTCTCTTTCTTTTAAGTCTTATTTATCCATCAGATATGATTGCATGTGTATGCATATTAGGTATATTTGTATATACACAAAAACACATAAGTATATGCATATATATAGTTATAATATGTATATGCATATATAACTACATATATGCATATAAATATTGTATTTATCATAGATATTCTTAAGATTCCCTTTCCAATTTCGTGAGGAACAACAGCCCATTCCAGGCCAAATTCCCAGCACTACAAAGAAATGCTTTGAACTATGGAGATGACCGAGTCATGGAGAAGAGCTGATTACTAACAGTGATGGTGGATACTTATTGAGCACTCCCTTGTGACTCCTGCCTGGTGAGAGTCAGTTGCTTAACGTGTATTAATCTATTTAATGTCCAAAACAATCTGTGGGCAAGCGCTGTTACTCTCACTGATGAGGAAACTCAGAACAGAGAAGCTAGCTCAAGGTCACGCAGAGACCACCAGCATCAGAGTGGTGACTGGACCTAGGTATCCTGACTTCAGATTCACTCACTTAGCCAACAGCAAGAATTACACCCTTGTGATGTTGAGGAGCCTTCTGCTTGTGCATTTTCTGAGACACTGGGTGTCCTGTCTGTAGAAAAGTACTTCATCAGTCACCAATGGGCCCATTTAATAGAAAAACAGAATACATAGCTCTCTTTTCTAACCAACAGTGTCAGCCACGATACAGATAATGCATATACATATTGGTCCCTCTTCTTTGTCATCTGATTTAATGGAGATTCCAGTTGGTGGCAGCTCATCCAGTGATTTTGGAGACTGATTAATGAATCATCACCATTTTATCAGATATAGGTAATCAAGGGCAGGAATAAAAGTATCTCTAGCATCTGAACAACCCAGAACATATAACAAATAATAAATGAAATTGTCAGGGCCCATCACATGTATGATTTATGTACATGCCCTTGGGTGATTGCACTCACTATAAAACATACAAAGCCATCCTTTGGGTACCCGATTTCCTGATGGTTTTATATTTAAGAATTCTGCCTGTGAAATATCATATGGCTTTGAGCAAGTAACTGTCAGGCCTGTCGAAATCTTTTCAAAAGGGCAGCCTATGAAATTATAGTTATGAAATTTGATGCATATTTTGAAGACAAATTAATTACTTAAGCTTTTACTGCAGATTCACTTTCATTATCAGTTTCTCACTCTCTTGTAACCTCTGTGCTCAGTTTTCCTATGTGGATTACAACCTTCTAGATGCTGACTGCCCGCTCATTTCAGTTCATTTTTTAAAATGAGAATTGATTGACATTTGCACCAGTCAGACTGGCTCCCTTCATAAATCAGCAAAATAAAAATGAACTTTCTGCTCTGTGAAATATCTTTTATGAGCTTAATAAAGACCTAGACAAGCCTGAGGGATAGCTCTGTTGACCTCATCAGGTTCCTTGCATCAGGATGTCTCTATAAAAAATGTGCTTTTAACCATTCTTTTGGGGAAACTAATGGTGTTAAGTGATAATGCGGTGTCTGACAGTAACTATTGGGAGAACTGCAATACTTGAGGAAAATGCCAGGGGTTGCAGAACTGTTTGGGCATCTGAAACAGAATAGAATACTTTTTGAACTATCTGGTCCAACTCTCTTGGTATTACCCATGCTCCAACTCATCCTAAGTCTTTTCTGCTTATTAACCTTTGCTTACACAGGTCTTTTTCCCTTGGGAGCACCTTTCTCTAGAGGCCATCTCATCCATGGAAATCATTTGGGCCTCTGTTCTGCTGACCATCACCACAGGAACGAGTAATTTCTTTATCCCCATTGCAGTTTTCTGTTTGGAGACACAAATGGGACTATCCTCATCACATTCAGTCACAATCAGTTATTTGTGGTTATGAATCACATCCTGCAGCTTAGCACAAACTCCTTGAGGGTAGGTGTGTGGTCTTTGTACCTTGTAGGTAAAATCAAGTTGACCTCGACTGTGTCTGTAGGCAAAGCTACTGATTCTTAATGAAAAGTTCTGCTAACTCATGGAGCCTAGAAGCAGCCACAGAGGAAGGCCTGATTTTGGTCTCTCCTTCCCCCATTAACCCTAGAGCAGTGGTTTTCAACCTTAGCTGCTTTTGGAATCACCTGGGAAGCTTAAAAAGATCAAATGCCTATGTCCTACCCCTGCAAACTCTGATGTATTTAGTCTTGGGTATGACCTGGGCATCAGGACTTGTTCTGTATCTGTGGAATTCGAATGTTCAGCCAGGGTTCAGATCCACTGAGTTGGTGGAAGTGAAGTTTGCTTGCCTTGTCATAGGTTTTATATTTTTATTTTCAGCTCTCATTTTTTATGGTGGGAAACTGACCTCACATACCTTCATTTTGTTTGATCTTGGGCAGGCAGGCTACCAACAGCAAAAACTGAAGCTGTGGAAGGGGAATGGAATTCATTTTTCATTAAAAAAAAAAAAGAAAAATCTGACTTTTGAACATTTCTTGGACTGGATGTAAGAACTAATTAAAACAATTATGATTGTCTTATACTTAGTGTATATAGTCTTAAATTCTTGTGCTCAAATTAATTTTTCTGTTACTTTTGATGTGATTAGAGAATTTAGAATTTGACTATGGTTTCTGGCTTTGAGTATTCTTCAGCTAAGATGTTTCTCTTTTTAGAAGCTAACACTGTGTAATGACAGATACGGCAAGTCCATAAAACCTCTTGCCCAACTGGACCATAGCAAGTTTACCATGATCATCTCATTCCTTCTGATAGCTACTTGTTCAAACCCACGTAATCTTGCCAATGTTATTGCAAATTGGTTTCATGTAATTGGGTCCCATGGATACAGACTAACTGAAATACTTCAGGTGGAAATATAAAGACACTGGATTTGCTTGTTTGGAGACTAAGCACTCCCATTCACTTCTTTGAAATGCAGCTTTATCTGAGCACAACTCCAGTTATAACGATGATGACCACAAGCCGGAAGATGACTTGACTCTCTTAATGTTGGTGGAAGAATTTGTTACCAAACTCCTGTGTCTTTGGTTGTGGAAATCTGTCTTTGGTCCTTCCCCTGTCTTCATGGCTAATTCCCTGAGTTATTTGGCCATTTTGAGGACATACTGTAGTTGCAGCTTTAATAAGTTTCCATTCCCTAGATGTCCTGTGAGCATGCAGGCCTTTGACGTTGCTTAGACCAGGATTCCCATCCTGTCTCTTGCTCTAGTTATTTCATTTCTGTGAGCTGTGGTTTTTCTTGCTCTGTAAAATGGAGATAGTAGAATATAACCTAACAGAGATGTTTTGCACTTTAAATGGAAATATATGTCTAATAGTTTTAGTAGTCTATATGGTAATAGTGTCTAAGTGCTTAATGCCACATCTGATTCACAGGGAGCCCTTTCAGAATAAATGGTGGATATTATTGAGTCCTATTTTCTAAACCCTCAATCTCAAGTTACATTTTTCTAATTATTTCCATCAGCAAAAGAAAATTTGTGTTATAAATGCTGAATCCTGATACACACAGCTTGGCTTCAAACTGTTCTGAGCATTTCTAAAGACATTTTAAATAATAAAAAATCCACGTATTTTCATAAACATTTCCCTTGCAGATCAAGAATGACCACACCATTTGGATAAATCATATAAGAAGTAACTCATAAAAAGGAAATGTACTCTGCCTTGTTTTTCTTAGAAAGTTCCCATTAGTGATTAGATCATATCCTCATTTTTACAGTCAAACTCAGGAAGACGTTGGCATTCTCCAGGGAAGGTAACTTCACTTGCACGAAGCTGCTGAATATAAACCACAGTCATTATATCATCAGTGATAAAAACTTAGGTTTAGAATTGAGATATCCCCTTGAGTAAACATACCTGTTAAACACCAATATTCTTACGTACTTATTTAGCGCTGAATCAGAGAACAGCACTAAGCTTATAAACATTTTAAGATTCTTCTATAGAGATAAAGGTGATAAGCTGTTTAAAAAAAGACTGTGCCATTTATTCAATGGCTGTCCACTAAATGCTACACAAGATTGACATTGTTCATATTCATTTAGTTTTTTCAGAGTCCCCACCTCGTCGTGTATGAGAGACTCTTCTGGGCTTGGCAGATCTGGGCCAGGATGGAAGGGTAGCTTTGGGCCAATGCAGAGAAGCACCTTAACTGGCCTTTCACTTTCAGCCCCTCAGTGGTGCAAACTGTGAGCATCAGAGTCCTAAGTCCTTTGGCAGAGGTCCCGGGTTGGCTTGCTGTCATCTTGAAGGGCAAGTGGAAGTTCCAGCTGAGAGCCAAATGCAGACATTTCACAAGGTTCCCGGAGCTGCCAGGGCCTCCTTGATGGGAAGGATGGAGGATGTAATAGTATCAGAAGGCAATTTGTAAATCTGATGAAATCAAGGGAGAAATATTTCCTGAGAATACAACATCTCAAAAACATGGCTAATATTTAGAGCTGGGAAACTGGACCTCTTTTTTCCAATGGTGAAAATTTGTAGAGAGAAAATAAAACCCCTTATCTTCAATTTTTCATTACTATCTTCACATTATCACTGCTATCTGCCCAAGACTATCATAGTTACTGTGCACTCCCCTACTCACTCATTTGGAGGAAGGATGTAATTATCCAAGGAGAAGAAATTTAGAGCAGAAGAAGGGAGCTAGAAGCCCTGTGCTGCATATTCAACAGCCTGAAGCAGCTTCTTAACACCTGCCATATTAATGGAAGCCTCCCCCTCCACTAACTTTTCATAGCAGTTTCCTTGATTTTTCCAGTGAAGCTAACTGCTTTCCATCCTGATTCTTATCTAATAATTATCCAAGACATTGTCAGTCTTGATTCTCTAAAGTGACTGAAGGATTATAACTGCCTGCCAAGTTTCTACAAACTATGTAAGAGGCTGGGCAAGGGAAACGAAGTAGATATGAGGTGAGTCAGGGTGTTCAGAGTTCAGGTGACCTAATCACTTCTTTACGTTTTCTAGACAGTTTCCCTCTCCTGGAAGCCCACTGACAGCGAGACTCTTAGGTTAAAAAGATGGTTCTTATGGTAGATGTTTATGTTTCAGTTTCTCAGCATTCCTCCGTATTATTTATTCAAATAAGACATAGCAGTTCACCATGTTTTTCTTTTTGAGGCCACACCTCCACCCTCAGTCCAAATAGTTCTCATGTGTTTCCATCACTAGACACAAACATGCAGTCTGTAAACTAGAAGTGGCCATACCGACTGATTTGGCAATAGGCATATAACAGAGATCTGGTAAATAAATTGATCCTGGCTATAGAGATTGATTCAGAAATGGGGACATGATCGTTGATTCCATTAGAACAGTGAGTTTGAGGAATTTACTAGAAAAATACGTCACTATCATTTCTGCTGAAATTAAACCTGTGAGAATGTAGATGTTAGTTGCTTGCAAGCATTCTACTACCATTTGAACCCAAGAGTGATGTCAACATAGATGAAAGAAGATCTCAGAGATGGAGAGTGCCCAGGTCCAAGTAATATCATAGGGGTCCCTGGATCAAGCCATTTTGAAGTGAGACGAAACTTTAGGTATATTAGGTATATATTATATTATTTTTCCACTTGTGAGGATGGCTTCCCACAATATTAAAATAAAACAAAAAACAAAAACTTTTGGCTAATGTCTCAAGTTCAATTTAATTATTCAATGTTTACTATGAAGAGCCATTATAGCTATTGTTGTCATTATTGTTTAGTTTTACTTGCTTTGTTATTAGAAACCTACTTTGTGTTTCATAATTCCAAAATTAAAGCTTCTAGGACTTTTATATACTTTCTAAAAAAAGTCCACAATTGCTGAGAGCAGTTTACCAGAAACAGTATCCTTTCTTATTCCATGGCTTTCTTTAATTAATGTTATCAAGTGGTCTCAATGCATCAAAAAATTCCTCTTACTGAACAGAGAGTTTATAAATGTACCTATGTATAATTAGGAACTTAATGTGTGTTCAAATGTGGCAAAATTTATTTAATGAATTATGTTGATGTAACTAAAAATCATGAAAAATGAGTCTATCTCACACCAAAACAGAAAAAACAAAGTACACATGATTTAACAAGCTACATTTTAAACAAGAAACTTATTAGAATAAATTTTAGGATAGTACTTGTATAATTGTGTGAGCAAGAAGATTTTGGATGGATATTAGATTTGACTAAAATATAGAAAATGGGGAAAAAAAGCATTCTTGGCAATCAGAGAGGTAAAATCCTAACATAGAAAGAACTCTCAGAAAAAAAATGTAAAACACTATGTAGAAAAGTGCACAAAGGACATAACAGAAAAGTCATAAAAGAGGGAATACAAATTACCAGTAAACATATGAAAGGATCTCCACTTATCAGGAAAACAAAAATCAAAATAAAATGTAATTTAATTATTCATTTGAGTGGGAAAAAAATTATAACAATCAATGCTGGCAAATGTATAGAGAAATTAGCACGTCATACAAAGCAGGTTGGAATGTGAATTTGATCACCTGTTCTTGGAAAATAATCTAACAATAGCTTCTAAGATTTAAAATTTGCATATACCTTTGAATCAGTAAACCCCCTTTGGGGAATGTTTCTTGTGGAAATATAAATATCAATATTTAAGAATATGTATATAAGTATTTCTATGGCAACTTTTTAATCGTAAAACTCTAGAAGCAAGCCAACTTTTTATAGGTAGCAAAATGATTACATAAATTATAGTGCATACATAATGTGGGTTTTTATGAAAGAGATAAATGAGTCATATCTGTACATATTGATATGGAAAGATGTCTAGGATATATTTTTAAGTTAAAAAGCAAAGACACAAAATCACAGAAAAGATTGTGAAAAATACATACAAAATTATAATCATTGATTGTACAGGAGAGTAAAATAGAAGATTAGTAACTATTTTCTTTATTGACTTTAGAATCATTTGATTTGCAACCTTGATAAACAAACCAACAAATTCTGTGAAGAAGAATTTTAAGATCCTTTCCTTCCTTTGCATGTATTTTCTCTTTCTCAAAGCTGTTGTGTAAATTGGGCATGGATCTCATTCAAGCCCATAAACAGAAAACAAACATTTCCCTTTCTGAATATTTACTTGTTCTTTATTTCTGTAAATCCAAGAAGCAAAAGAAAACAATACACCTGTTATCAATCTTCTAACCACTTTAGGTGTCAGGCCTGCATAAGTGCACAAGAGATGCGGGGAGGGGACAGGGAGTGTGCACTATTTCTTGACGTGGATTAATTCCCTAGCTCCTGTTTTGGCCATGCTGGATTGGAGTGTTTGGTTCTACTGCAACCATGTTCTCAGCACACATCCACCACTTGCCAGGACTGACTCTCCAATTTACTGGTTATGAGTTCTTGGGAACATCATTTTAATTTCTCTGAGCCCCAGTTTCCTTGGCTTTAAAATGGGGTTGACAATGTCGACTGTTTACCTCAATATCAGAAAGAGATAATGATGTTGAAAGCGATGCACATGATTACAGGGTAGCTTGCATTACGTCTTCCTGGGTGATTCACTTCGTATTTCATTCTCCTTTACTCAAAAAAATGCCTTACTTAATTTAATTCAATTCAATAAACTGGTTGTGAATCTACATACCATGTTATTGAGATCAAAAAGAAACAAAATATATGAAAAGCTAAGGACATGGATCCTGTCATTAAGGAGGGTTATATTTTTGTGAAGCTATGCTTCACTTCATTAACTATAAGGTGCACGTTTTTTCACCATCTCACACTTCAGACATTACCAGGTCTTACAGCGATGGAGACTTATGATAGCACTTACTATTTGCTGTCAGGCAGGCGGGGGCAGTGCGGCAGAGCTGTCATTGTGCAGGCACAGCACATCCTAGCAAGTGGGCCGTTTCGGAAATGCAATTCATACTTCTAAGCTGCAAGAGTGCTGTGCTTTAAATGCCTTCATAGAAAATAATACCTTGTCCCAAATGAAATTGCCCAGCTAGGTTGGTATTAGATAATATAGAACCACATCTTACTAGATGGGCTGTTTTCAATTTTGCTTCTCCAACGGCCTGGCTGTTTTGGGTGGATGCGTCCTTGGTCTCAGTTTGGAGGACTTAAGAGTCCAGCAGGCATTTGAGGAAGGTAAGAGGGCAGGAGAAGGGGTGCAGGGTGGCACATCTCTTTTCAGTACTGTGTTCCTTCCTGTTTACTTCCTGTTCTATTGACACCACCAATAATGCCCTTCACCCTGACAGTGGTGATTGCAGCTTCCAGTCTACTCTCCCACCCACCTGGAACCCTGACACCAGGCTCCTGACTTCTCCTGAGAAAGAGCAGGCAACACCTTGTACGGAAGGAACAATTTTACCTCTACCCTCTTAGAGCTTTTCAGCTGGGCCTGAGAGTGAAACTGACATAAGACAAATTAACAAGAGAAAAGCATACACATTAATACAAGTTTTATGTGACACAGGAGCCCTCATAAGGAAATGAAGACTCAAAGAAGTGTCAAAACCGACATTTTTATACTAGGTTGAACAAAAAGAGGCAATTGTGGAAAAGTAACTAAAATATATGAGGAGGCTAAAAGAAGATAAGAATTACTTTAACAAGGTCTGTTTGCACAGAAGTCTCTCAGCTTTGACTCCCAGCCAGGGAATGTTTCTTTTCTTCTGGTACAGGGTGGGCACTTTTACCCTCGAGTTTTAATTTCCTGTTTTCAGGAAGAAGAGGGGAGATTAGAATACCCTTTTTGTATCTGCTGATTTTTTTTAAGTTACCTTAGCTCAAAATAATCCTTATGGGAAAGTGACATATTCTGGGGTGTGTGGGGACAGAGTCCTAGAGAGCAGTTTCCAAGAACTCGGCCTCATGTGGAAAAGTGCTGGCTCTGTTATTAGATGGCCATCAGCTGTAATCAGATGGCCATCTGCTGTGGCTGGGTGGCCCTCAGTTGTTACTGATTAGCCGTTAGCCACTAATATAATTGCCGTGGCTATGTTGAGGGGTTGGTTGGTTGGCAGAGAAGCGGACTATGAATTGCAGATCACAGATCGCATGGCTTTGCTTCCTGTATCTCCAAGCCAGCCGCCAGTGAGAATATAGTGGTATGAACCCCCTATCTGTGGTTTTGTTGGTGTTCCTTTTTGGCCTCACCATATCCTGCATTCTTGTGCAGGGAGGGGTACCAGAGACCCTGCATGACAGGGTGGCATATTATAGCAGCCTTCACTGCTTTTCTCAGAAGTCGGTCCCAGCAACTTGGGGAACTTCTCCAAGCTTCTGAGTCTCTCTCCAACACCAACTGAGAAGTGCGTGGTCCTCAAGTTCTGGGTATCCACTCTGCAGGGAACACTCCTCCATGCTTCTAAGTTCCAATGATCAAAACTAGGCCTTTGAAAGGTAGCTGCTTCCTGCTTTAACTGCACGTTAACTTTCAGTCCTCCAAAACAGGTTTAACCAATCCTTTTCATTACATTTTATGTGAAAATAACTGTGGAGGTTTCTGTTTACCTTTCTTGACCCTGAATGATAGAGCACTCAAAAGAGAAAATTCCTATTTCTGTCAAGTTGCCATAGCCTCCCTGAAATTTGTGTATGATTGGTGATCTTTTCTACTAAATCAATGATTTTCAAAATGAGCTCTGCATTTCCCAGAGTAAACCCATCTAAGTGTGATGGTGAATTGAGGGTAGATGCAGAGAAGGAGAGCAAGAAAGCCTCTTGCTTCTTCACCACAAATAACTATCCTTTAATGTTTTCTATATTGTGTTTTCTTTTTATAAGATTCATGTTAAAGGAGTTCCCAGGATGTTCTCCCCACTCTTTTTTTTTAAATTTTTTTAATTTTTTATTTTATGGAATGGAGTATTGAATGTAATAAGGATCACTGGTCTGGCTCTCTGATTGAAGTTGTCTCTTTCTACCCCGGCCAGAAATAAATTCTCCCTGCTCTCTGTGTCAATAAATTTTGTTGGTATTTTTCTTAACACATTAATTATTCCTACTTAGTAATAGGGTTATATGTTACATTTTTCTTCTCTGCTAGACTGTCCTTTCCAGGAAGGCAAGAAACAGCTCTGGGACATTAATGAACATTGAACCAGGACACAGAAGTCCTTAGGCTGAGTCCTTACAGTACTCTACATACTCCTGGATTATTGTTGGCAAGTTATTTAACCTACTTCAGCCTGCTGCTTTATTTTAATACAAGGATAACAATACCTACCTTACATAAGTTGTATGATAATTTGAAGCTTAAATGAAATACAGATTATTTTTATAATCAGTTTTGCAAACCTCCCTCACTGTATACAGCCCAGTACTTCCCACCCAGTTGGCCCACAGTAAATGCCTATTGCATAACAGAAACTGTTCTCATTATTGTTGCTGCATATTAAATCATCCTGAAACTCAGTGTATTAAAATGGTGACCTTAAGATTTTTTTTCTCCTAAATTGTTATATATTTTGTTTGTTCATTAGAAGTGTAAATGAAGACTTTTCTTTGAAAAAACAACCAAGCTGTAGACCTCTTTGGGTAAACATACTTTGTAAAAATAAGATAGTAAGATTTTTTAAAATTTTAGTACTATTATAGAACTAGGTTACCCTTATTTATACTTTTGTTGAAAATACAACTGGTGGCAATTTTTTTTCTTTTACTCTATGACCAAATCAAAATCACAAACACCACCCAAGTTATGTTGGAACCCTGCTAGGTGAAAATATGTCTGTAAGAGCTACAGGAAATCAAGTTTCCAGATGGAGTTCCCTTCTTTCCAATTTTGGGAGTATTTCAAAGTGTTTTCCCTTAGAAACCATCTAGGTGAAGTGAAAATTTACTCTTGGAAAATTATTGGAGAGAATGTTTGTGAAATCTGAAGGTATGACTTTTGTATGGGCAATGTACACATTCACAGATATTTTATGAATGCCTTTGGGATATCTAATAATAATGAAAGTTCTCATTGTGTTTATAGTTTTTTGAAAAGTAGATACTACCAAAAATTAATTGCACCTAAGGCACATACTTAAAAATAAAGTTTTTTTTTGTATGGTGATTACAAATTATCTGTAATCAGAAGTGATGAGAACCCCTTACATTTGAATAGCATATTCACTTTTCAATGCATGTCTTGACCTCTTGCTTCTATAATTCTGAAAAAAACCAAAATAATCCTTGTAAGATAGGGAAGGAAAGTGCTATTGTTTTGCCATTTGGCATTTGGATAAAGAAGTAAATAGATATTACAGTTGTATCTTTTTTTTTTAAATAAAATTTTATTGGGGAAGGGGAACAGGACTTTATTGGGAAACAGTGTTTACTTCTAGGATTTTTTTCCAAGTCAAGTTGTTGTCTTTTCAATCATAGTTGTGGAGGGCGTAGCTCAGCTCCAGCTCCAGTTGCCGTTGTTAGTTGCAGGGGACACAGCCCACCATCCCTTGCTGGAGTCGAACCAGCAACCTTGTGGTTGAGAGCCCACGGGCCTATGTCGAAATCAAACCGGCAGCTTTCAGCATTAGGAGCATGAAGTTCCAACTGCCCGAGCCACCAGGCTGGCCCCTTGGCTATACCATTTTAAATACACACCATATTTTGCTTTCATTGATGCCTTAGTGTATTTGTTGCTTTGAAAACCACTTGATTTTTGTTCAATCTCAAGTGTGGTAAAAGGGAGAACAGTATTACTGACTGAACAGAGTTGTCTTTTGTAACATATTTCTGTCAAAATTTTGTGTTTGTACGAAAGAGACTGTTGTGTTCTTTGAGAGTGCTAGAATTGACACTTTTTGGTAGCTTTCATGAGGTAAACATTGATGATCCATGCTCAGTACAACTAAGAACCAGTTGTTCCCAAACATATCCAATGAAAGGATGTTTTAATAATGTGAAAATAAAAGTTCACAGGTTTCTACTCCACAGTACTAAAGGGCACTTATGAATTCTGTAATGTTTTACAAAGTATTGTATTAATTGCAATTAATGGGCACATTTGTAAAGTAGTAATATATAATATATGAAGCATGCTACTCATGCTAAGGGCAAGTTCTGAAGTACATATGGATTCACAAAACTCTTGAAATAACCCCAAAGTCCCCTAGAAATCCATGGCTAATGGTTCAGGAAGCTTTGGTACAACCAGGGATGGACAAAATGCCCCATCTCACCTGTCAGCATCAATAGAAAGGAATGGCTGCCTGAAGGGCCACATCAAAAGGATTGTCTAATTCCAAGTATGGTTTCTAAGCAAAAGGGTATTATTATCAATCAGTAATATCTGCTAGAGAAGGAGGAGAGACAAGGTGTGAAAGAGCCAAACATTTGCCCTACCTGACTTAGCCTGAGTGGACCATTTGTTTCACCTTACTCGAAGAAGGGATAATAGAGATAGTCACTAATTTATAGATATAATAAAGGCTTAAGCTAAGAATTTAACTTAAAAATATTCATTTAAAACTGCTCTAAAAAATTAAGTCTGTATTAAAAAATACATTTAAGAACAAGTTAAGGTTACTGGATATTCCATCCCAAATTACCTGCTATAAAGCTCCTTGTTTTTGCACCTTCCAAGTGAGGAAATACTCTGCTTTTCTCTCAAAATAAATTTAATATTGAAATGTCCTATTCCCTCCACTTATTTTATTCATTCGATGAGGGACCTGTGCTACCCATTGCTGATACTCGCTGATTGTACAGCCATCCCACATAACTTTTTCTTGCTTGTATTCTAATTGGCTGTTCTTCTTTTGAAAGACAAATCATTTGCTGAGAACATATAGCTTACAAATGTTAGTGGGTGGGTATATGTTTGAAAGTATGTAATATATAACTTTGCTCTGTTGGCCCAATATTCTTATTTTAAAGAAATCAATTTTCCTAATTATATTAGTCACTTATCAAATATGGACTATCCAACCTTCTTCTTTACAGATTTTTGAAATATCTTGAGAAAAAGAATTAATTCTAATGATGTTTAATTTGTATGTTAACAATTCGTGGAATCTCCCAGTTCCTTCTAAAATTCCTCTGCCTTAACTTTATTCCATTCTGAGCAGGTTGAAAAAAAAAAAATTAAAATAACCACATCGTTTTTTCTTGTCTTAGAGTGATTTTCTCCCAATCCCAAACTCTTCATATTTTTCCTGCTTTTCTGAAAATGTTCTGTCTCTTTCTCTGTCCATAATGTACCTGTTCAGTCACTAATTCTCTTTTAAAAATCCATCTTCAGATATCACTGCATTTACCATCCCTGAAAACTGATTGTTCTGCCTCCAGGCTACCTTCATTTCTCTCTTCATTACTGCTCTTCTTGAAAAGGATATTTTTCAGCTTGAACTGCTTGAGGGCAGGGTACTTGTCTTAGCCATCATTGTATCTTTCATGCCTAGAACCGTGAGTGGCTCATGGTAAGTGCCCCATGAACACTGGTTAGGACTGACACTCCTGTGAGCCACTCATGTCCCTTTGGAGAGAGACCTGATTTGGTATTTTGACTCCCTTTCTACCCTCAGCATAGTCCCCATTGCAAGCTAGTTTGTATATTTTCTTTTCTCCAGACTCTCTCCATTTTTCTGGAGGTACATCACTTTTTCTACTCTAGGTAGTGAGAATCATAAATACAGATAACTGAGATGAATGAGATTTGCCATATTCATATATCTGTATTTTTGAAACATCTTAGAATGAAAACCCCTTATAAGAAGAATGGGGCTTTCTTTTGTTAGATATTTAAAGTGTAAATGCTATAATGTGTTTTTAAAAATTATTTTTTACTGCCATGATATGTCACATCTTGAGAATACTTTTTGACTTTTAACATGAAAATGAAACAAGTTAAACATATGTAGCCTGAAGTGTAATCAGGCACAGTGGAAGTGCTGTTTTGGCCATATTTTTTACTGTATTAAGAGCTTTCAGATGCCCTGAATTCATGGAGTTTCTGGCCGAGCTATCAAACAAGTGCTTGGTAATCCTGAGATGAATTTCATCCTGAGATGAAAAGCAGAATTTTCTCTAATGACTTTAAGAAGAGATGGGTGCATGTTACTCTGGTTTCCTTGAGGGGAGGTTGTGCTTACAGCTGTCCATAGAATACCATCAGGCAGGGTAATGCCTCAAATTCTTCTCCTGGCTGATGAGCCATGAAAAACCAGGACCCACCTGCAGGTTGGGAAGAGTGGGTGGACTCTGGGCTGGTTCTCAACAAGTGTAGATGGTCATCTACACTTTCATCAACATTTAAAGACCTCACATGAAGGCCAACCCTCCACGTTCAATTGCACCCACACGTACTTCCATACATACACCTTACTTTTGGTTGTTTCTCTTCTTTTGTACCCTATGAAAGTGTCTTTGATGGTCACTTTTTTGTTCATTCCACCCAGAAATATTTACTGAGCCCATAGTGTATAGTCAGATGCTGTCCTAGGTACCATGGGCATGGTGATGAGTAAGAAACACATGGCTCCAGCTCTCATAGAGTCTTCACTCTAGTGAGGAGAGACAGAAGTAAACAACTAGTGACATGATTAAACTAAGTTCCATGTACTCTAAAGGAAATAAAACAAAATTATGTGGTAGGTACTTAAGTTACCTACTATATGGACTACATAACATTCTTTACTGATTTTTTAACAGAGTGACTATTAGGGGATAGGTGTGTGGTGGAGAGGTATTACTTTAAATTTGATACAAATTTTCCTTTTGTTACTTTTGACTTGATTTGTCAGAAAGAGAGAAGTTTTGGGTATTCAACACAGGTCTTCACCTTTATGTGTTTTTTCTCTCATTCATTCATTCATTCATTCAATCAGTCAATTAGTCATCATGAATGATTTCATCTATTTAATAATGCCAAGCTCATTGCCTGGAATTATTATGACACACTGATCAGGCAGCTCCCCAAATTATTTTAACCTTAAGGTTATATGCATTCATTCAAGTCAATTAATTAATGCACTTATTCATTCAAGTACTGTGTTGGCAGTTTTACCTGGACACAGCCATTGGTATGGAGCAAAAGTTGGTGAAAGGACCTAGGATGGTGGGAATCACCTAGGATCTTAAAACAAGTTAACTCGAGCATATTTATAAATTGAATTGGATTCTAACAAAATGTCCAAAATTGTTAAACTCCTCAAAATGTGATTTGACGCATGGACATACTAATGTCCTCATCACTCTTTGCCATCTGTTCCCCTCTATGTTATTTCTAGGTCATAAGAATTCCAAGGTAACTTTTTTCTCTGACATGCTTACTGTGAAAACTTTACAAACAAGGGTTTGGAGGAATAGTAAGAAGAAAAAAAGAGATTATATTATAAACACAAAAAAAATATTTATTTAAGCTCATTGTCTGACATTTGATACTCTGTAAGCAGCAGTCCCAAATGATTTCAGTCCTGATAATATTTCATGGCTAGACTAGACAAGTTCAGACCAGACAAGCTCTTATAGAGTCTAAAATTGAAATTACATTTTTTTAACTTCTGAGAAAGAGCATTTCTTAGAGCCCCAGCAAGTCTTTACAGATGTGATAATACTTTTAAGCTATTTATTGAACATGTATTGGATTCCAAGAACAAATTTAGGCACTGCAGCAGATGCTAGTATGGCCCTGCCCATTTCCCACCCCTCCATATTTGCCGTGTCCATGCAGCCAGCCTGATATCCACCCACCAGAAACGGCATCTCTCTCTGCTCTCTGCAGGCAATCTTTGACTTCTGGAACCTGCTCTGTTAAAGATCTGGGCAGGTCAGAATGCCAAGGAATCAACACCTCCCCACACATACCAGCCACCTGCTATTCAGTAGTGATAGGACTTGGTGGACACACATCCCACTCTCTTTGCTCCGAAGACAAGATAACTCTAAAGTCTATGTTCTATATCATTTTCCAAAGTTTCCAAACTGCTGATGGTGGTGACTGGCTTGATAAACACCATTTATCAGTTTCTTTCTCTTTTGTCTCTCACTTCCCACATCCCTAACAGTGTTTTTGGTATTGTTCTCCAAATAAATTTCTTGTACACAAATTCTTGTTTAAATCTGTTTCTGGCAGAGCCAGACAGAGACAGGTACATTACATACATTATCTCAGTTAATCTTTACTGCCTTTCAGTTTTACAGATGAGGAAACTAGGGGTTTAGAGAGGATAACCAGTTAGCTCTTGTTCCAAATTGCCTGTCCTTTCTTTTTTATTGTGAAGGGACTGACCAAGGTATGGTCTTTTAGGAATGTGCACGCATGTGTTAGTGAATCCTGTATGCCTCATCTCTCTGAAATTGGTGGAGTATGGAAGACAACTTGGGGCACCTCTCACTTTCCAGATCACTTTCATGTCCTGCAGTAACACCACCAGTCCCATCTCTGCCTATGTCCACACCACTCATGGCTCTCTCCTTTCCTACCGTTTCAGCTTCCATCTGTGATAGTCCAGGGCTCTCTCCCAGTATCCTCAATGTGTCATTCAGAATCAGAATCCTGGCCATCTTCTCCTCTACTGTCATTTCTGCCATCATTTCTGGGGATGTCACATCCTGTTGTAAGAGTTCTGGTCTTCCTCTACCCATGTTTCAGCTGCCATCCTGGACCTTGCCATCACCTAGCGCTTCTGTGTTGCTGTGATTTTATACACTAAAATCCTCCTCTCTGACTATAACCTCACAATGGTTGATCTCTTGTGCTCTCTCACTTCTACATTGTACTCCTTGTCTCCTTTCAGTCCTTGGCTTGTGGTAATGCTCTTTTCCCTCACATGCTTCCTAGTAACCCAAGTCATCCCTAGTCTCTGGGTCTATCAAGTTTTTGTTCAACTCCTTCATTCGTCTTGGACCCCATGATTGGCCATATCAATAAAGGTCTTGCATGTGCACCTTTCTCCTTTTCATTTTTTTGCTTCTTTCTCTTCTTTCTTTGTTGATCCCTTGGTCCTCAACCTTGGGGAAAAATTGCTACTCACTTTTTTCCAATCCTCCCCCAAGATTGTCAAGATTGACCACTTATCAGTAGTGCTATGTTCTACTAGTTCTCTAATCGATTATAGACTTCATCCTTCATTGCATCCAGTTCCAACATTCCCTGTTCCACTCAAGGAAGTAGTAGGTGGGAAAGAGTACTTATGATGCTAACCATTGTGCTAAGTATTTTGTTTGATAACCTCAACCTGGTAGGTAGTATTATTTCTATTTTTCCATATGATAACGCTGAAGCTAAGGTTGTTAATTTACATAGAACTTGAAAAAGTTTATATTTCATATTTTTTGACTCCCGTGCCCATGGATTTTCACTTTCTCCTCCACTTTTGACCTTACCTCCTGCCAGGTTTGCTCTTTTGATTACTTTGTTTCTTTCTGAAATGAGATAAATAAGGCAATATTAGGACTTCTTCCTCTCCTTCACTTAATTTTCTTCTGTATCTTCATTCAGTCCCTTCTCCTTCTTTCTTGTCTAAAAGAATGATCCCCAACTCTTCCTTAAGTCAACTCTTCCGTGTTTGTCATCAATTTGGATCTTTTACTTCTTTTCTCACATTGTTGATCCATCAGTTATCTCCCTCCTTCAGATCCTTTTCAGTCTTCCTCTTTCAAACTAAGTCTGTTTCCTTTACATCAAACAAATAACAGTCTTCCCATAAAAAACAAACAAACAAAAAAAAAACACACACACACACACACAAAACAAGCAAACAAAAACTTCACTTGACTTTAATGTCCTGAATAACCTTGTCATTTGCCTTTCCCATCAAACTCTTTGAATGAGGAGACTACATTTACTGCTGTTATCATCTCCCCATCAATGACACCCAAACCAGTTTCATTCTGACTTCTTTCTCCTTACTGGTCCATTACTGAAACTATTTTCTCAAAATATATATCAGGAACCTCCAAGTAGTTGAGCTGAGTCATATATTCTTGATCCTATTCTTCTTGATTTTTGCAGCTTTTGCTACTTTGACCATCCCTTCCTTCTTGAAACAGATTTTTCCCTTGGCTTTTCTTATATTATGTATTCTTGGTTCTCTTTTCACCTTTCTGCCTGCCTCCTTACCAGCTACTCTTCCTCCACTTCCATCTTTATCTCTCTTCACTCTTTCCTAAACAGTCTTACTTAATTGCAAGCTTAATGAACTGACTATAGCTTGCTCTAACTTTGACTTTTGAATGAGTTCATTTGGAACATCTCCTTCTGGTTGTTCCATTGGCCTCAATTTTATTTTTCCTAAGATTAAATCTATCACGTTGTTTTCCTTTTATCAATTTTTTTCTCCATTAATGATAACACCGTTATCCAAGGCTTGAATCCCGTTACTTATAACCATTTCTTTCCTCTTGTTCCCACATATAATTATTTCCCAACTATTTTCAAGTCTTTTTTCTCCATATATATTTTCCCCTCCTGCTATCATCCAAGTTTATTTTCAATTATTTCAGTACCTGCTTTTTAATACTTCCTTTTTACCTTATGTTTCAATCTTCTTTCTCACAACTAGATTTTTTTTACAGGGAGGTTTATGCCTTAGGCTTTTGAGTCCTCTGTGCCTTTGCTCATATCACCTCGGCAGAACCATTATCCCTATTTCTTGTTTAAATTCTATTATTCTCTGAAGTTTACCATTAATTTCTTCCAGGAAATTTCCTTGATCCTACGTTCTCTGTCTTTCATCCTCAATCTGGTAAGAATTTTTCTTTCCCCTAAACTTCTAAAACATCTTCTCATACTTCTAGTTTATTGTCTTACTCACAGTAGAAAAGAATTGCGGGGGCCGGCCCGGTGGCTCAGGTGGTTGGAGCTCCGTGTTCCTAACTCCGAAGGCTGCCGGTTCGATTCCCACATGGGCCAGTGGGCTCTCAACCCCAAGGTTGCCAGCTCAATTCCTCGAGTCCCTCAAGGGATGGGGGGCTTTGCCCCCTGCAACTAAGATTGAACACGGCACCTTGAGCTGAGCTGCCGCTGAGTTCCCGGATGGCTCAGTTGGTTGGAGCGTGTCCTCTCAACCACAAGGTTGTCGGTTCGACTCCCGCAGGGATGGTGGGCTGTGCCCCCTGCAACTAGCAACGGCAACTGGAGCTGAGCTGCGCCCTCCACAACTAAGATTGAAAGAACAACAACTTGAAGCTGAACAGAACCCTCCACAACTAAGATTGAAAGCTCAACAACTTGACTTGGAAAATAAATAAATTAAAAAAAAAAAAAAAAAAGAATTGCAGGAAGGTGGACCTCTGAGTCCAGTCTGCCTAGATTGACCCAGCTTGATCACTTACCAGCTGTGTAGCTTTATGCTAGTTATTTAATGTCTCTGACTTCATTTTATCCATCTAAATAACTAGAATAATAAGGACTGGCCTGAAAGTGTATTGGGATGATGAGAAATGATATATGACACAGCCTCCAACTTTGTGTTTGGCCCAGAGTTACTATTCAGTAGATAATTGTTGAATGGAAAAGTCTTTCTATGTAGAGTATGAGATGCTAAAGAATCCAAACTAGGGCGCAGGGTAGGCATTCAAGAAATATTTGCACAATGACAAGCCTGGAATTATAGGAGGCACACACCTGCCATCAATTTCCTCCATCAGTTTTATAATCTATCCACCAGGAGTCAAAGAATACTAAAATTAGACTGAGTGAAAGTCTGATTCATCTGTCATCTCTCTGGGAGTGACTTTTGCCTGAAGACAACAGAAAAGTATTCTAAAATTGCATTGCAACTGCTTGTAGTGACCACAGGCATCCTTGGTTCTATTTTCTGAGTTGAGCATTACATATACTGTTTCCCAAGCTTGAGCGAATTCTGCCCTTGCATGCATTTTCAAAAATAATAGTTGTTGGTTGTGCTACAGTGACTTTGTCAATTTTCTCAGCTATCAAACTCTGCTGATATGAACACATTCAACTTTCAAAAGTTCTCTAACTTACTGTATTTACCCGAAAATAAGACCTAATCAGAAAATAAGTCCTAGCATGATTTTCCAGAAGGACATAAACCCTAATGCATCTTTTGGAGCAAAAATTAATTTAAGATCCGGTCTTATTTTTGGGGAAGCACAGTACTTTCTTTCTTTACTTACAGGGTGCTTTAGCTTCACAAGTAATACCCACTTGAGTTTGGTTATATTTGCATGTTTTCTTTTTTTCCTTTTTTTTTTTTTTTAGTAGCATGCTTCCCAAAGGTTGTCAGTTTTTTCGTTTTTTTTCTACCAGCTAAAGGAAACAAAATTATCTTATGATATTTTATTTTGTTTTCTACAATGGAAATATATACCGCCTGTTATAGAGTGTGACTTTGGAGTCCAGACCATCTGGATCTGATTCCTGTCCCCAGCATTTATTAGCTTTGTAAGTTCAGGGAATTTTATGCCATTGTGAACTTTAGTTTGCTTCTCTGTAAAATGGGTACAAAAATTAAACCTATTTAATCTGAGTGTCATTAAATGAACTAAGGCAATTAAAAGCTCTTAGCACAGTGAATAGCACATAGAGCTCAATATATGTTAGCTATTAATATTAACTTTTATCATAATTTTTTTAAATTTATTTTTTTGTAGTTTCAGGTGTACAAAGTAATGCAATAGACATTGAAACCCCTCATAAAGTGATAACTCCCTCAAGCTACTACCCCTCTTACATCTTATATAGCTGTTACAATACCATTGACTATCTTCCTTACATTATACTCCACAAGCTGTGACTTATAAACCTATATGTTTAGTTATAGTTGACATTCAATATTATTCTACTTTAGCTCTTCAGGTCTATAGCACATGGGTCAGGCACCTGCAGTCTATGATGTGATCCCCCTGATAAGTCCAGGGCCCATCTGGAACCTTACATGCTCTTTACAACCTTGCTGATTATATATGCCATACTATATTAACTTCACTTTGTATTTCTTAATGCCTCCACCTTTTTCACCCTGCCCCCAACCTCATTCCCATGTATCACCCTGATAGTACCTGTCTGGCACCAACCTAGTTATTACAATATTGTTGATTATATTTCTTATGCTATACCCTACATCCCCATGACTGCTGTATAACAACCAATTTGTACTTCTTAATCCCTTCCCCTTTCACCCAACCTTAACCCCCACTCCCATCTTAACGAAGTCGCTCTAAGATTCCTTGTAGTACTGGTTTGGTGGTGATGAACTCCTTCAGCATTTTCTTGTCTGGGAAGCTCTTCATCTGTCCTTTGATTCTAAATGACAGCTTTGCTGGGTAGAGTAATCTTGGTTGTAGGTCCTTGCTTTTCATCACTTTGAGTATTTTCTGCCAATCCCTCCTGGCCTGCAAAGTTTCTGTTGAGAAATCAGCTGACAGTCTTATGGGATCTCCCTTGTAGGTAACTAACTGCTTTTCTCTTGCTGCTTTTAAGATTCTCTCCTTGTCTTTAACCTGTGGCATTTTAATTATTATGTGTCTTGGTGTTGGCCTCTTTGGGTTTATCTTGCTTGGGACTCTGTGTGCTTCCTGGGTTTACATGTCCATTTCCTTCACCAGGTTAAAGAAGTTTTCTGTCATTGTTTCTTCAAATAAGTTTTCATTTCTTTGCTCTCTCTCTTCGCCTTCTGGTACCCCTATAACGTGAATATTGGTACACTTGATATTTTCTGGAGTCCTCTTAAACTCCCTTCAAATTTTGGATTCTTTTTCCTTTTTGCTGTTCTGGTTGGGTGTTTTCTGCTACCTTGTCTTCTACATCACTGGTTGGATCCTCTGCTTCATCTAATCTACTGTTGATTCCCTGTAACATATTCTTTGTTTCCATTATTGTATCCTTTATTTCTGACTGGTTCTTTTTTATGGTTTCCATCTCCATTTTTACACTTCCTATCTCTCTGTTGAAGTTCTCCCTGGTATCAATGAGCATTCTTATTCACCAATGTTTGGGATTCTACATCTGATAGATTGCTTATCTACATTTTGCTTAGTTCTTTTTCTGGAGCTTTGTTCTAATCTTTTATTTGGGACATGTTTCTTTGTCTTCCCATTTTGGCTGCCTCCTTGTGTTTGTTTCTGTGTGTTAGGTAGGGCTGCTATATATTCTGGTCTTAGTAGAGTAGTGTTATGTAGTAGGTGTGCTGTGGGGCTCAGTGGCACAGTCTTTCTGGTCACATGAGCCATGAGCTCCAGGTGTGTCCCTTGTGTGTGTTGTGTGTGCCCTCTTCTTGTAGTGAAGCCTTGGTTGATAACTGCACATCAGTGGGAGGGACTGACCCTTGGGCTCAGTGGTTGTAAGACTGGCCTTGACTACAGTGGAAGAGTTGTTGTGCAGGGGCTGATCCTACAGAGCAGGATCTGCCTCAGCAGGACTCTGGTGCCTGCCTGATCTGCCCTTGGGTATGTCGTACTTGGAGGCAGCTGGGTGATGCTCCAGCTCATTTTGAAGCTGGCCACTGGGGGCACCAGCCCCAGGACCACCTCAGAGGGGATCCCATGTGGGTCTACTTCAGCCAAAGCTCGTGCCCCTCCCAGGGCTACCCAGCGAGAGCCAGAAAGACATCCACAGATTGCTGCCACCCGTGCTGTGCTTGGAAGTGCCTTGAGAAGCCAAGCCATGAACCAATGCTTGTTGCAGCTAATGCCATGTTTAGTGCTACTCAGCCAGAGTTACAGAACACACTTGAGCCAGATGCTTCTTGTCTGGTTTGCATCACCTTTGAGAGACCCTAGGAAAGTCTGCAGCTTGAGGCAAGGAAAGACGTCTGCATGAAAAAGCCACTGAAAGCAGCCTGGGTGTGCCCGAAAGTTGGGTGGGACCAGATCTCAAATCGCCAGGGTGTGGGGAACTAATGGCAGAGACTCAAAAATGGCGGCTACCTGTGTTCTTATGATGGAAAGGGAGAGGACTCAACAAAGAAACAATGCCTCTGCCAGCTCCCCCTTCCTGGAGGAAGCCTATCCAGCCCCTATCCCAAGCCAGACAACTCAGTTCCCCACCATATGTCCCTGCCGCCTTTCCAGCTGCTGCCTAGTGCTGGAGCTCAGAGTGAGTGATTCTGTTGGTGGGTAAGTTCACATGCAGTCCCTTTAAGAGGAGCATCTGTGAGTGTAGCTGCACTCAGTCACTCAGTCACTCAGTCCCAATCTCCGCTCATTTTCATAGCCAGAAATTATGGGGACTTCTCTCCCTAGCACTGGGACTCTGGGCTGGGGTTGGGCTGGGATCTCTTGTTCCTCTAGGGACCCCTGCAGCCAAAATAGTCCTCCTGATCTTTAATGGTCACACGTGGGTGTGGGACCAGCCCATTCTGAGTCTCTGACCTTCCTACTAGTCTGAAGGTGGCTTCCTCTGCAAGTCCTTAGTTGAAAGGCTTGATTTTGTGTAATTCCCAATAATGGTTGTTTTGTAGATTAGTTGTAATTTTGATGTGGTTGTGAGAGAGGTAAATACAGTGTATTTACCTACTGTCCCGTCTTGGTTGTCTCCAATCATAATTTATTTTTTATTATTCTACTCTCTATATCTATGAGGTTTTGTTTGTTTGGTTGGTTTTTTTTTTTTTTTTTTAGATTTTATTTGGGAAGGGGAACCGGACTTTTATTGAGGAACAGTATGTACTTCCAGGACTTTTTTCCAAGTCAAGTTGTTGTCCTTTCAGTATTAGTTGTGGAGGGTACAGCTCAGCTCCAGGTCTAGTTACCATTCTTAGTTACAGGGGGCACAGCCCACCATCGCCTGCGGGAGTTGAACTGGCAATCTTGTGGTTGAGAGGACGTGCTTCAACCAACTGAGCCAACTGGGAACTTAGTGGCAGCTCAGCTCAAGGTGCCGTGTTCAATCTTAGTTGCAGGGGGTGCAGCACACCATTCCTTGTGGGAGTCGAGGAATCAAACTGGCAACCTTGTGGTTGAGAGCCCGTGTTCCAACCAACTGAGCCAACTGGGAACTTAGTGGCAGCTCAGCTCAAGGTGCCGTGTTCAATCTTAGTTGCAGGGGGCACAGCCCACCATCCCTTGTGGGACTCGAGGAGTTGAATCAGCAGCCTTGTGTTTGAGAGCCCACGGGCCCATGTGGGAATCGAACCAGCAGCTCTTGGAGTTAGGAGCATGGAGCTCCAACTGCCTGAGCCACTGGGCCAGCCCCTCCAATCATAAATTTTTATACCTAGCAACTTCATGGTTGATTTTATGCTTTAGCTTTTTGGATTGTATTTCTATTTATTCATTGTAGATTTATCATTGTTGTTTATTTGTTTATTTTGTATTGGTTTGTTTTTATTATTCCTTAGGATGAAAATTTTACTTAATGAGTCAGGCTTGATGTTGTACCAGCTACCCTTCCAGCCCACCCTTGATGTTCAAGTTGGGGTACTGTGGGCAAGAGGAACTAAAGTGGAAAACTTCCTTTACAGTGGAGGTCTTCCCTTAATATCTAATTCATTGATTCTTAGCTTTTCTCTTTTTCCAAATTCAGTTTGCCTAACATACTCCCAATAGCAGTAACTGGCTGCTTCTCACAGTGGTGCAGAGTAAACATAAACTAAACCTCCCCTACAGAGTGACTTGGTACAAGTAAGAAAAGGTGACCCTTTCTCAAAAGAGGCAATCCTGTAGCTGTAGCACTTGGCAGTTTAAGTGCTTTTACACAAGAAAAAATCGTCCCTTCTTGTGGGGGAAAGTGAAGAGTTTGTCACTCTTGAACCTGAACACGAGTGTTGGCAGTTGACTCAGACTGGATTTCAGTTCTAACAACATCTTGGCTCAGCACAACCTTGCCTGGAGGCCCTGCCAGGATTCGGCATATATCCACCCCACTCGCCATGGTAGTCACTGTTATACCAGGAGGCAGGGTATCTTTTCTCATTGCCACAGTAACATGCACCCCTCACTCTCAGGTACACAGTCACTGCTCTCACTTTTAATTGGAGATGAAGCTCCAAGAACTTTTGAAAACCATTCAGGTGATTTCCCCCCTCCCTGGCATTAATGATATGGCAAGTTTTCTTTTGGGGAGGAATGAAGTGTGGGGACAAATTCTTTTCCAGGAGAACTGCATGATCATGTTCAGGAAATCGTCATTCTGATGGGAGAGAACTTAATGCAGCCTATAAAAGGGAATTAACAAAAAACCCTGCATTTCTCAGCATTACCTTCTATAAATACAATCCCTCATCAAACCTCTCTACTGTGCATTAGCCGCACCCAGCAGTCATACATCATGCTGGTGGGAGAGGCCCTGGCCACCTGCCACCCAAGTGCCAAGGGGCAGCCCCTGCCCTGTTTGTACCATCATGTGCTGTGACTTGTAAAGAGTTCAAGAGGAGTCTTTAATCAGATATCTGTGTAACCTCAGAGATTAGCTCAGGGTGTCTGCTGGAGGGCAGCCATTGAACCTGCTGAAGACTCTTATGGCAGAAAACCTTCAATCCTGACTTTCTACTTCTAGCTTTTCAGGCTCTGCATGCCCTCTAAAATCATATGAGAGATAAGAAAATAGTCTTTACTGCCTTGTATAAGGGAAATAAGTTGCAAAAGAGGAGTCATGGGATAACAAAAAATAAAGAAAGAAGGAAAGAGGCCACATGTATTCTCCTGCTAAATTTATGTCTTGATAGTCAAGCAAAAATGTTTGTGGTCAAATACATCTATGAGTATTATAGAATTGCAATAAAGGGATGATATACCTAGATTTTGGACTTATTTAGCACCTCACAATGCTATATTATATTGAATCAAAAAATTATATTAGTTATAAATGCCCCTATAATTTTAGAAATATTCAACTGGTATGTTTCATTAGCCCTTACAATTAGTATTTTATTTATCAAGATGGTACTTTTGGATTTATTTTAGACACAGACTTTTATGATACATCAATCTTTTACACACACAAAAGGAAAACAAAATGAAATAAATGAGTTAAAGTAGTCTTCAACCTTCTCCACAAAGTTTGAACTTTCCGAATCACTGTGGTACTTAGAGTCATCAATAGTCATCTTTCTTTTCCAGATCGTATCATCCTCTGTGACATCAAAATATTGGTGATTGGCCTTTCTTTAAAAAAAAAAGAAAACAAAAAACTCAATATTTTTTTCCAGTTTGAAAACTGTTGTTTTTGCTTCCCGCATAAGTCTATAAGGGGACTTGAGCATAGTGTGGTTGTCACATCCTTATTTTGTTATCTCCCTAAGCTAGTAGGGTTGTGTTTGGCTGTGTTTGATCCCTGACACATATTAATTCAATTGGATTGCTGTATACTGCTTTAGTAGCAGAGAGGGAAAATCAGCAAGATCTCCCTGCAAAGTATTTCTTCAGTGTTGGAGTCCTGCAGGGAAAATCTGTATTTTCTGGTATTAAAAAATTCTGAATTATACACCTCAAGAACTTGAAAGAGTTTTGTAAGTGCTTGATTCAGGATGACAGTATTTGTCTTGGTTGGTCAGAAACTGGCTCTGATGCATATGTTTTAAGTAATCCGAAATCACTCATCAGATTATGAACAATATGCAATTCTTTGAAGTCTAGCTTAAATCTTTACTTCTCTATGGCACTTTTGGAATTCTGTTTGGATTGATTATGCCCTGTCTGAATGTCTGGGGCACTTTAGTTCCTTTTGCTTACTTATTAGATTCTGCTTATGGACACCTCTTACATTATAAAATAACTTGATGAGCATGAGTGAGTCTTTAATTTGAGATAAGGATTTGGATAAAAATTTGAGAAGTAATCCCACAAACACTGGTTGGCGATAGGAAAGTGAGACAAGAGAGTAAGAAAGCCAATAAAAGTTACGTTAGCGAATGGTTTACTGCTGTGAGAAATTGGGGTTCATTTTTATTGGAGACTGTGATAGGCTGACTTACGGACCTACGAAGAAGTCCTCATACTAGTCCTCAGAAACTTCAAATATGTTACCCTGTACTATGGCAAAAGGACGCTGCAGATGTTGATTATGTTAAGGATATTGAGATGAGAAGATAGCCTAGGATAGCTAGGTGGGGCCAATATAATCACAAGTGTCCTTCTAAGAAGAAAAAGGCAGAAGAGTCAGAGTTAGAGGAGGCAATGTGAAAACAGAAGCAGAGAGAAGGAAGGAGCTGTGACAACGGAATCAGATATTACAGTGCTGTGAAGAAAGGACCAGGAACCAAGGAATGTGGGCAGCTTCTGGAAGCTGGAGAAAGGAAAAAAATGGAATCATCCAGAAGCAGTGCAATCCTGCCAACCACTAATTGTATGTCAGTGAAATTTATTTTAGACTTTTGACCTCAAGAACTATAAGATAATAAATTTCTGTTGTTTTAACTCACTAGGTTTGTGGTAATTTGTTACAGTAGCAGTAGGAAACCAATACAGGGACCTTCTGAAAAACTATATGGATCATTCTTCATAATGTGTCACTGAGAGTCAAAGAAATTAAGGTATTTGTCCACTGATTCCCATCACTCTTTGGGTACAGATTGTTCCTAGAGGCATTAGCTTTCCAATACTTCTGACTTGTTCAGGTTGAGCACCTCCTTACTCTCCAGGGGCCAGAGAAAGCTCTCAATCAGAGATACAAAGTACACGAAATAGGAAGTCATAGACTTGTCCATGACTGTTCACTGAAGATGCAAGTGATATCCAGGGAGGGCCAAGGGATTGTGGGTGCACTAGTATTACCTGTGTCTAAGTGTGTGTGTGTGTGTGTCTTGTTCCCCCTTTATCAAGTTCTTTCTTTGACGCTAGACATTCTTTCCCGTTCACCAGAGGCCCTAGCACCATGCCTGGCATCTAGATAAAACACTTCCTGATGGAGTGGGTGAAGGAGTATGAAAGCTTGTGAATGTCACAGTAAATAAGAAAGTTGGCAATATAACAGCGATGTTTTCTCTAATTTCTAAATGAAGTCTCTGCAGAGAAGGAAAAGTTTCTATTTCATGGAAATGGATTCAAGAGATTTTGTAGATCTCAGGCAGAATGAATACAAGGTGACTGTCAATCACAAATGTAAGTTGTCACTAGGCAAAATGGCTTTATCCTGTTGCATTACCAATTTTTAATCTAAGCCTCCTTAGTCAAGATTAGCAGATAAATCAATACAAAAAGAGATGAGCATCACAGGTGGTGTCGATGTCAAATAGCCACTTCATGCCTCAGGCAGAAAATTGAGCATTCTGGGAAAGTACTAAAGATTCCCTTCATGAAAGTGCTGGAATGTCTGGTCCTGAAAGAAAAATCAGATTAATGCTCACAAATCCTTCTTGACACCTGAGAGACAGTTTTCTCTTGAAAAGGGCTTAGAGAGGATGATGCGATGACCACAGACATGGCCTTCACATTGCTAAGCATCTTAACGTGACCTAGCTTTTGGGATCCAGTTTTGTTAAGTACCAGATTCTCTTTTTACCCTGCCATCATCACCATCATCACCATCATCACCATCATCACCATCACCATTTAGCAATGAAACTTAGCAAGTGTGCTGCTATTTGCAGATGTGTTGTGCATTCTGACTACCTGCTCTGCCAGGTACTTTAGCCTTCAGAACATATTTAAGATGAAAGCTGAGTGTCTCTTCTTTAAGATAAATCTGGAAAATGGTCTTTATTTTTCCACACCAGCTGCTGCTCCTATTTTAAACATGTCAGACAAATGTTTGATGCCCTTCAGTGGTGTTTGATGCCCTTCAGTGGTGTTTGATAAATTCACTGATACCGACAGACTGTCAAGATGGCCTTAGGGTATTGGCTAAGTTCTTTATATATATAAATACATTTGCATGTAAACACATAGAGATATGTTTTAAAAACTATTTTGTGGCTGAAATATTTGAAAATAATAAAGAGTAAATATAAAATATGATAATAAAATGAATTGCTCTTATACAAGAATCTTCTGGGTCTGAAGAAGTATTAATGTAGAATAGAATGTGATTGGGCTCCTGTGGATCCACAGTTTTGCTCATTATGTAAAGGTCCTGATCATCACGGGCCCCAAGGAAATTTGTCCAGTGCATATTAATGGAGAGTGAATGATAAGCTTGTGAAACAAATAAGGTAGAAGTAAAGGAGATTTGGACTAATTCTGTTAGAAACCAGCTTGCTGCCTGATTGATAGACAAGCCCACCTTAAAACTAGGCAGATGTTGGCATAAGCTTGCATACACTAATTCCCACATGTTCACTTGAGTTCCTGTACCTTCAGTTCATAACCATAGTCACATTTAACCAATTCTGTCTGCTTTCCTGACTAAACTTGGGATCTGTGCCATTTCTATGTGCTTCCCTGTCTTTGAAGCTATGTCTGAAGTTATTAACACTTTACAAGTGATACCTAGAGAGTTACCTTTTATGAGGATTATGCTTTATAATAGCACAATTCCCTTGTTTATTAGTTATTCTGTTTGCTTCCTTCTCACATTGCCCTCTTTTCTCTGTCCTGTTCTGTGTGAGCCTACCTGAGAATCCTGCTGCAAACCCTCTGTTTGGGTTTGGCTGAGAAGGGGGAGAAGTGGCTCAGTAACCTGCAGAATGGAAAGATAGGAGGAAGTGATTAGGATATTTCTTACCTTCCCCCACCTCTCCACCCATCACTCCCCTAACCCTTCTATCCTCCACCTCCCACTTTGGCACCACGTTTCTGACAGTGGCTGGGCCCCTCCATGACTATGGCTCATGGGAAACCATTTCTTCATCACTCCATATCTCTTTCACAGGGCTGTGGTAACACTGTTTCAACCCCCTGCCCCTAGCGTGCTAACTGCTTTCTTCCACTGTTAGTCTTTGAGCACCCCAGTGTACCTTGCTTGTCTTTTAGCCATGGCACAATTCTATAAGTAGTCCCTTCATCAAATCTCTGTATTTAAACCATCTAAGGAAATTATATTTCCTGCCAGGATAGTGACAGTTGCACTTTGCCTTCCCTAACCATAGCATTCTTTGAAAGTAAGAAATACATATATTTAATATTTAGTTATAAAATGCTTAAGTTGATACTGCAATGCCTTGGTTCTTGTTTGGCTGGCATGCTACTCAAAATTTATGAGGGAAATAAAAATAGAAGGTGGCATCTTATGTAACATGGTTTGGGTTCATGTATGCATGTCATTCTGTACCTGCAGAGGTAGGATTTATGTCTATAGTAAACGACCAGGTGGGTGTCTGAATAGCTTGCTGCAGCATCTACCACCCCACAAGTGGCTGAATGAGTCATGTGTTTCTTAAACACAAGGCAGGGTTTGACCAAAGTCCTTTCAGTCAGGACAATAAAAGCTAAGATGAAGTAAATGTCACATTGTGTTTACACTCTAGTATATGAGTTCTGAGAATTAAGTTATCGAACTTGCCATCGTGCGCTTACAGAGACAGCACTGTACAAACAGCTCAGGAAGGTTTCATAACCTTGGTGTATCAGTGTCTCACAGCTGGATACCTGTCGATGTGTGGCGGTGTCTTGCTGAGTGGCGTTCATTATTTTTGTTGCGTGTTTTTGTGTGCTGTTACGAGAATGTCTGAACTTGAATTAGAGCAATGAACAAACATCAAATTTCTTGTTAAACTTGGCAAAAGTGGAAGTGAAATCAGGGACATGTTAGCCCATGTTTATGGGAATAATGTCATGAAGAAAACGGCAGTGTACAAATGAAGTAAACCTTTTTCTGAGGTGAGAGAACACATCACAGATGAAGAGAGGCCAGGGTGGCCAGAGCAGAACTAATGAAAACATTACAAAAATTTGTGGAACTATGCATAAAAATATTTGGCTAACTGTGAGAAGTATAGCAGACCAAGTAAACATCAATAGAGAAACAGAAAAATCTTAACTGAAAATCTTGACATGAGAAAGGTGTGTGCAAAAATGGTCCCGGAGGAGCACACTGATGAACAAAAGCAAAGGAGAGTCGAAGTTTGCCAAGACCTTTTGGAGAGGCAACATGATGTTTTGGGCCATGTTATCAATGGTCATGAAATATGGGTGCACCAATAGGACCCTGAAACAAAGCACCAAAATGCTCAATGGAAGTCAGCCAATTCTCCAGGACCAAAAATGTTCTGTCAGTCCAAATCAAGATTTAAAATGATGTTGCTAAACTTTTTTTGATATCAGAGTGATTATTTGTTATGAATTTGTACCAACAGGACAAACACTTAATCAAGTTTACTATTTGGAAGTGCTGAAAAGGCTGCATGAAAAAATGAGATGAAAACGGCCTGAACTTTTCACCAACAATTCATGTCTCTTGCATCACGACAATGCACAAGCTGACACGGCCCTGTCTGTGAGGGAGTTTTTAGCCAGTAAACAAATAAGTGTATTGGAACACCCTCCCAACTTACTTGATCTGGCTCCCAATGACTTTCTTCTTTACCCAAAGATAAAGTAAATATTACAAGGAAGACATTTTGATGACATTCAGGACACCAAGGGTAATACAACAGCTCTGATGGCCATTCCAGAAAAAGAGTTCTCAAATTGCTTTGAAGGGTGAACTAGGCACTGGCATCAGTGCATAGATTCCCAAAGGGAGTACTTCGAAGGTGACCATAGTGATATTCAGCAGTGAAGTATGTAGCACTTTTTCTAGGATGAGTTCGTGAACTTAGTTGTCGGACCTCGTATATGGCATGGATGGTATATTTATTTTATATGTATATATAATATATATTATACTTTTACATATTTATATATACACACATTCATACTAGAGAGAAAATCTGAGCTATGAATGATGCTGCTTAAGCGCAGTGTTAACTACTAGGTTGGTGCAAAAGTAATTGCAGTTTTTGCAATTATTTGTAGCCTTTTAAACCACAATTACTTTTGCACCAACGTAATAAATGCAGCAGACTGCATGGATCTAAAAAGAAAGTCAGAGACAGCCTAGTCTTAGGTTCTTGTTGTATAACCACTTTATAGAAAATAAACACCTTTTAAAATCCCAGTATTTACTAGGCAGTATACACATTAATGCACATTTAATTTGGATATAAACAAATTACGTGGGTGCTGAAATGATTGACTGGGATTAAGGGAAAAGGTGACCAGGCAGAAATAAATTCTGAGATAGCTTCTGACCTTGAGAAGTAAATTAAATCAGTGACACAATGGTGGCCACTTGAGCTGAATTTCTTTCTTCTTTCTTTTTGGAACATCTTCCTTTTCTTTAGAAGTCTGTTTATGGAACAGCTCCTTTGATAACTGAAAAATGTTTAAGATAAATTAATGTCTTATGCAATGAAAAAGTCTAAAAAAAAAGGTATCCCAATAGGAACAGGGCTTTGAGGGTATTTATGAATTATTTATTATTATTATTATTATTATTATTATTATTTATTTAGTTATTTTGTGTGGCAGGGAGGGTGGAGAGATGAGCAAAGGATGAATTGCAATGACCACATATGACCTCCGCTGCTCTCATTTTCTTCTTTAATTCAGGCCATATGGATTGCTCCATTATCCTGAGCTTTCTTGTTGCTAAGCTCTGCTGAGAAAAAGGCCGTGATTTCCACAGTTCCTTAGTCCTTTATATACCTAAAGAGAAACCCACAGGTTTGTTTTTTTTTTTTCAATTTCCATAGTTTTCTACTAATCATAATGGTATAATCAAAATTCCATGTAAATGGTCATTGTGAAGCTTAAGAAATACATCAAGATTGCAGCTGCCCTGGTTCTTGATCTGCTGTTTCTCACATTGCAGAGGGGTAAATTATGAACATGTTGGGCTATTTCCCTCTGTTCCAAGGGCAGAGGTCACTCGTCTCCTGCCGCTACCTGCCCACCCTCTTGGGCAGACTCTGCAATATTGTTGGACAGCCAGCCTCCAGGAGAATCATGGCTCCTCTACTTGTTTTCACTACTGTACTCCACATATCCCCATCCGCCAAGGGAAGTTTTTGTTGCTTAATCTTTATTCTCTCTCTCTCTCTCTCTCTCTCTCTCTCTCTCTCTCTGTATTATAAAAATAAAACGTATTTTGAAAGTGATCATCACCCTCATCTCTGCTGCAGACAGACAAGAAAAGTAGGAGTCCCCTTATCAAACTGCACTTGTCCACATGCCTTAGATGAGCACTAGGCATTAACAAGGGCGGTGAGCCTGGACGCCTGTGCCCCATCACACCATTTGGAAGGAATTTATTCACAGCTTCTCCTGAGTCAGGAGGGAAGATTTAAATAAATGTATAGTCCTATGTAAGCAACTCCCCAGTCAATATGTAGAACATTTCTATCACCCTAGAAAGTTTAATCATGACCTCTTCTGGTCAATCCCAGCCCCTTTATTTTATTTGTTTATTTGTTTATTTATTTACTTAAAACATGTTATTTCAGGACCCATCAGCTCCAAGTCAAGTAGTTGTTTCAATCTACTTGTGGTGGGCACAAGTCACAGTGGCCCATGTGGGGATTGAACCGGCAGTCTTGGTGTTATGAGCACCGCGCTCTAATCAACTGAGCTAACCAGCCAACACAGCCCCTTTAGAAAAACCATTGTTCTAACAGCTTGGTTTGACTGTTCTTAAGCTTTGTATACATGGAACCTTGCAGTACAACCACTTTTGTATCTGACTTCTTCCATTCAAAGTACTATTTTTGAGATTCATCCATGTTGTGTGTATCAGTAATCCATTCTTCATTTTTTTAAATGGCAATACAATATTTATTATATGTCAGAAATGTACCTGAGTATAATTATGACATGAAATGCAATGGGCATTGCTAAAGGGAATTCCTAATGTCATGAAAAGTGCTTTGTAATTTCGATGTGTTATTAAAGCCACTGTTGACATTATTATACAAAGAAGAGTTCTGCCTCTGATAAAACATTCCTTAGTAATTAGTGAGCCTCTGTATTTGACAGACTTGGAATTTTACATGTTTGCTGTCACACGGGAATTGCTTCAATTTCAATTCCTAAAATGAGCTTTTGAATTTAGTATTCCGAAAGAACACTGAAGCCACTGGTCGGTAAACTCATTTAGAAAATATACTAGAAACAGCAGTTGGAAATGCTTATCTGTCAAAGCTGAGAGCTGTTTTGTTTTATTTTATTTTTTAATAGGCTATTTTAGATCAGTTTTAGATTCATAACAAAATTGAGTGGAAGGTACAGAGATTCCCCCATGTACCACCTGCACCTACGTACAAACAACCTCCCTCATTATCAAAATCTTGCACTAGAGTGGTACATTAGATATAATTAATGGACCTACGTTGACACATGAGTATCACCCAAAGTCCATACTTTATACTAAGATTCACTCTTGGTGTTGTATATTCTGTTGGTTTGGACAAAAGTATGACATGTATCCACCATTACAGTATCATAAAGAATAGTTTCACTGCCCTAAAAAAATCCTCTGTGCTACACCTAGTATTCACTTCTTCCTCCCCCCCTAAACCTGGACAACCTCTGATCCTTCAACTGTATCCATAATTTTGTTTTTCCAGATCTAGTTGAAATCATACAGTATGTAGTCTTTTTAGATTGGCTTCTTTCTCTTAAGAATATGTATTTAAGTTTCCTCCATGTCTTTTTATGGCTTGATAGCTCATTTATTTTTAGTACTGAATAATATTCCATTGTGTGTATGTACCTACCACATCCACTCACCTACTGAGGGATGCCTTGGGTGTTTCCAAATTTAGATAGTTATGAACAAAGTGACTAAACATCTGTGTTCAAGTTTTGGGTGGACATAAAGTTTTCAACTCCTTTAGGTAAACACCAGGGAGCACAATTGCTGGAGCCTGTGGTAAGACTAGGTTTAGCTTTATAAGAAACTGCCAAACTGTCTTCCAAAAATATTATTTTGAATCCCCACCAGTAATGAATGTGAGTTTCTATTGTTCCACATCCTTGCCAGCGTTTGGTATTATCAGAGTTCCAGATCTTGACCTTTCTAATAGCTGTATAGTTGTATATCATTGTTGTTTCAATATGCAGTTCTCTGATTATGTATGTGGAGTATCTTTCAATATGCTTATTTGCCATCTGTGTATTATCTTTGGTGTGGTGTCTGATCAGGTCTTCTGCCCATTTTTAAATCAAATTACTCATTTTCTTTTTGCTAATTTTAAGAGTTCTTTGTATATTTTGGATAACAATCCTTTATTAGATATGTCTTTTGCAAATATGTCCTCCTTTTCTCCCAGTCTGGCTTGTCTTCCATTCTCTAGACAATGTCTTTCACAAAAGAGAAGTTTTTTTAATTTTAATGATGGATAGCTTATTATTTTTTTATTTTATGGATCAAGTCTTTGGTATTGTATCTAAAAATTTATCACTATAACTATGGTTACTTAGATGTTTCTCCTATGTTATCGCCTAAGAAATATATATATATATATATATATATATATATATATATATATATATACTTAATTGAATACATTATTGCTACTATTGTTTTGAAAAATTATTATCTGTAAGATTAAGAATAAGAACAATAAAACTTTTTATTTTACTTTCATTTATTCCTTCCCCAATGCTTTTCCCTTGTGTATTGATCAGACATGTTGTTTTCCTATTCTGAAGAACTTCATTTAAGTTCTTGCAAGGCAGATTTACTGGCAACAAATTCCCTCAATTATTGTTTCTGAGAAAGTCTTTATTTCTCCTTCACTTAAAAAAAAAAGATTAGAAGATTTTTTTTATTAAAATACAGCTAATATATAGTATTATATTAGTTTCAGGTGTACATCAAAATTATTCTACAGTACCCACCTACCTCTATACAGTGTCATTACCATATTATTGATTTTATTCCCTATGCTAAGAAGTGATCACCGTGATAAGTCTAGCAACCATGTGACACTGTATCATGCTATCACAATATGATTGATCTTTCTCCCCTTTTAAAATTTTCAATTAGATTTGACATTCAATATTATTTCATATTAGTTTCAAGTATACAGAATAATATTTAAACATTTATATAATTTAGGAAGTGATCTCCCTAACTAGTACCACCTGGCACTATACATAGTTATTACCATATTATTGATTACACTCCCTATCCTTTACATCCCCATGACTATTTTACAACTATCAATTTGTACTTCTTAATACTTCACCTTTTTCACCCTGGTCCCAACCCCATTACCTTTTATTACCCTGATAGGTCTAGTACCTATCTGGCACCATACATAGTTATTACACTATTAGTGACTATATTCCTTATGCTATACCCTACATCCCCATGACTACTGTGTAACAAGCAATCTGTACTTCTTAATCCCTTTCCCTTTCACCCATCCTTAAACGTCCCCACCCATTTTACAGAAATCCCTCTAAGATTCCTTGTAATATTGGTTTGATGGTGATGAACTCCTTCAGCATTTTCTTGTCTGGGAAGCTCTTTATCTGTCCAATTCTAAGTGATAACTTTGCTGGGTAGAGTAATCTTGGTTGTAAGTCCTTGTTTTTCATCACTTTGAATATTTCCTGCTAATCCCTTCTGGCCTGCAAAGCTTCTGTTGAGAAATCAGCTGACAGTCTTATGGGGGCTCCCTTATAGGTAACTAACTGCTTTTTTGTTGCTGCTTTTAAGATTCTCTCTTTGTCTTTAACCTTTGGCATTTTATTTATGATGTGTCTTGGTGTTAGCCTCTTTGGGTTCACCTTAATTGGGACTCTCTGCTCTTCCTGGGCTTATTTGTCCATTTCCTTCACCAGGTTAGGGAAGTTTTCTGTCATTGTTTCTTCAAATAAGTTTTCAATTCCTTGCTATCTCTCTTCTGGTACCCCTATAACGTGAATATTAGTATGCTTGATATTGTCCCGGAGGCCCCTTAAATTCTCCTCAATTTTTTGGATTCTTTTTGCTGTTCTGGTTGAGTGTTTTCTGCTACCTTATTTTCTACATTGCTGGTTGGATCCTCTGCTTCATCTAATCTACTGTTGATTCCCTGTAATATATTCTTCTTTTCTCTTATTGTATTCTTTATTTCTGAATGGTTCTTTCTCATGTCTACTATCTCCAATTTATTTTTCCCATCTCTTTGTTAAAGTTCTTTCTGAGATAAGTGAGTATCGTTATAATAAGTATTTGGAACTCTACATCTGATAGATTGCTTATCTTCATTTTGTTTAGTTCTTTTTCTGGAGCTTTGTTCTGTTCTTTTACTTGGGACATGTTTCTTTGTCTCCCCATTTTGGCTTCCTCCCTGTATTTGTTTTTATGCATTAGATAGGGCTGCTATATCTTCCTGTCTTAGTAGAGTGGCCTTATGTAGTAGGTGTGCTGTGGGGTTCAGTGACACAGTCTTTGTGGTCACCTGAGCCACACCCTCCCTCTGTGTCCCTGTGTGCCCTCCTCTTGTAGTTGAGCCTTGGTTCATAATTGCATATCAATGGGAGGGATTGACCCTTGAGCTCACTCATTGTGAGGACTGGCCTTGACTACAGTAGAAGAGTAGTTGTGCAGGGGCTGACCCTACAGAACAGGATCTGCCTTAGCAGAACTCTGGTGTCTGCCCTATCTGCCTGTTGGGTGTGTTGTTCTTGGAGGTGGCTGGGTGATGCTCTAGCTAATTTTGAAGTGGGCCACTGGGGGCGCCAGCCCCAGGACCACCTTAAAGGGGATCCTCTATAAGTCAAGTTTAGCCACAGCCCATACCCCACCTCAGCCTCCCAGTAGGAGACACAAAGAACTATGCAGTAGGCTGCCACCCATGCTGGGCTTAGAAGCACCTTGAGAGGCTAAGCTGTGAACCAAGGCTGGCTGCTACTAGTCCCACGCTCAGGTCTGCTCAGCTATAGGTACAGGACATGCTCAAGGCAGATGCTGCTTGTCTGGGTTCTGTGAATCTTTGAGAGACTCTAGAAAAGTCTGTAGCATGAGCTAAGGCAGGCAGTTGGTATGAAAAAGCCACTGAAAGCAGCTTGGGTGTGTCAAAAAGTTTGGCAGGGAGGGGTGTCTCAAATCACCAGGGCATGGTGAAGCAACTACAGAGACTCAGATATGGAGGCCACCTGTGTTTGCACACCAAGAAAGGGGAGGGCTCAACAAAGAAACAATGATCTCCACCAGCTTTTCTGTCCAGAATAAAGCTGCTTCCCCAGCCCCCATCCCAAGCCAGGCAACTCAGTTTCCCACCATATGTCCCTTCCTCCATTGCAGCTACTGCCCCCACACTAGAACTCAGAGAAAGTGATCCCATTGGTAGGTAAGTCCAGGTATGGTCCCTTTAAGGGGAGCACCTGGGAGTGCAGCTGCCCTCAGTCTCAGTCACAATCTCCACTGGTTTTACAACCAGAAATTATGGGGACTTCTCTCCCTAGCACTGAAACCCTGGGCTGGGGTGGGGCTAGAACCTCTTGATCCTCTGGAGGGTGAGGTTGGGGGAAACTTCACAGCCAAAATATCCCTTCCAATCTTTAATGGTCACACGTGAGTGTGGGACCAGCCTGTTTGGATTCTCTGTCCCTCCTACCAGTCTTGACATGGCTTCATCTGTATGTCCTCAGTTATAGGGCTTCAGTTCAGCAAGCTTTTAAGTTATTCTTAGTGATGGTTGTTTGTAGTTGTTATTTTGATGTGGTCATGAAAGAAGGTAAGCACAGCATTTACCTACTGCACCATCTTGGTATTCTCTCTCCTTCACTTTTGAAGGATAATTTTGCAGGGTGCAGAATTAGGCTAGTTGTTTAGTTCTCTCAACACTTTAAATATTTCATTTGCTTCTCTTCTTACTTGCATAGTTTCTAAGAAGTCAGTTATATTTCCCATCTTTGATTCTCTGTATGTAAGGTTTTTTTTCTCTGTTTGTTTTTATGTTTTGTTTTGTTTTGTTTTCCCTTTGACTTCTTTGAATATTTTTTTCTTTATTTTTGATTTTCTGCAGTTTGAATGTGATATGCCGAGGTGTAGTTTTATTGTTTGTTCATTTTTGTATTTATCTTGCTTGGTGTTCTCTGAGCTTCCTGGATATTTATTTGGTGTCTGACATTAATCTGGGAAAAATTCTTCAAATATTTTGCTTCAAATAGTTCTTTTGTTCCTTTCTTTGTTTTCCTTCTGGTATTCCCAATTTTATTATGTTATGTCTTTTGTAGTTGTTCAATAGTCCTCGGGTACTTTTTTTTTTTTTTTTTTTTAACCTCCAGTCTTTTCTCTTGTTTTTTTCCATTTTGAAAGTGTCTGTGGACTTCCAAAGTTTCTATATCCTCAAGCTTGGAGATTCTTTCTTCAGCTGTGTCTAGTCTAATAATAAGCCCATCAAAGGTATTCTTCATTTCTGTAACAATATTTGTTATCTCTGCATTGTTTTCTGATTCTTTATTAGAATTTTTATCTTTCTGCTTATATTGCCCATCTATTCTTATATGCTATGTACTTTATTCATTAGAATCCTTAGCATGTTAATTATTCCAAAATGTTTAGCATATCTGAGTCTGGTTCTGACGCTTCTTCTGTCTCTTCAAACTATGTTTTTTGTGTGTTTGTTTTTGCCTTTTAGTATGTCTTTTAATTTTTTCTTGATAGCTGGACATGATGTACTGGTTAAATTAAACTGTAGTAAATAGATCCTCAGTAATGTGTCAGTGAGGTGGGTGTGTGGGGGAGGAGGTGTTCTATTGCCCTATTATAAGATCTCAGTCTCTTAGTGAGCCTGTGCTGCTGAACTGAACATCACAAGTGTTTCTTAGTTCCCCTCTTTCCCTCTTAGGTGAGATAGGATGACTAGAGTGAGCTGGAATTGGATGCTTCCCTTCCCCAATGTTAATGGCTACAGCTAGCTGCAGTAGTATATTGCCCTTCCCCCAGGTAGGCTCTGGTAAAATAGTTTCTCCTGAGGACAGGCCTTGTTAAGAACAGAGTGGCATATTTCAAAATAGTTCCTTTTCCCTCCCCCTGCAGGTAGCATGAAGGGATTTTTCTCTACATTCACTGTGAGAATCTGGTTGAGCTAGTGGAGGTAAAACTTTTAAAAGTGTGCAAGGCCACTGTAAGTCTAGGCCACCCTGGAGATTTTAACTTTCAGACTTGACTGCTCCAAGCTCCAACAGTTCCTTAGTTTCAGTTTAGGTTTTCCTACCCTGGCGCTAGTTCCTGTGTAGGCTTCTGCTCAGGAGTTTCTTCTCCAGTAAGTTGTGATACTCTGTATTCACCTGCCTGTCTCCAATTTAGAGGGACAGTGGTTGCTTTGTGATCTCACTTCTCTCATGGATCTAAGAAGACTTGTCAAGTTTTTCAGTTTGTTCAGTTTTTTATTTTTAGGAGGGGCTGATATCTTTCAAGCTCCTTACATGCCAGAATGTCCTTCTACTTTTAAGAAGAAAAAGGCCAGGTTTCACATATGTGAAATGCTAGGCAAACATCTACTGTTTCTCTCAAGAATATCTCTGAGTGTACACAGAAGTTCCATCTTCCTGAAGAGATTCATAAAAATAAATCTTTAACATTTATGTTTAAATGGATATCTATTCCCACTGAGATCACATCCTAAATGAATTTTTTTCTGTTTTTTTCTTTCTTTTTTTTTTCCTGGCCCCAGCAGCTTCTCATGACATGTTATAACTTCAAGCTATATTATGTCTGCTTACTACAGCTCAAGCAGGAGCACAGATTGATTTTTGATGAGAAATATACCCTTCTAGGGTTTCACTTTTCTACCACAAATTTAGTCTAGATCTCATGGTTTGTGAAATGTTGTCATTCATTATTAAGACTAACAATGATAAGCATTATGGGAAGTTTGCATTTTAAAATGCAGTGTCCCTGCTTTTCAATTCTGTAGCTTATTTGGTGTCTTCATTCTTCTGTCATTTCTCAAGTGCCTCACTGTGGGGAAGAGGAGGAATGAGCCAGGTTCTGTCTGTTTGAGGAAAATGGTACATGCATCATTTCCAATTAGATCTCTCTAGGCATTTTCAGGAACAGTCACTTATGTTTGGGTAAAACCTAGAAATCCAAAAACCAAAAGGTAAAGCATGTTCTAGATAGAATAGTAAAAGGTCACGTATGCAATCAATCAGAATCAATAGTTCAGGCCACTCAAAATTCATTTTAGATTCTTAAAAGAAATCCAGAGTGTGGCAATTTGGGGGCTGTCTAATCAGAAAGCTTCTTTTGGAGGCCAATGCTTTATACTACAGCAAGTATGGTACAATTCATTCAGAGGTTTAACCATAAATGAGGTCGTTTTGTGAAAACCTGCTCATCTCCTACCTGTTTCTGTTACCAAAAATTGCATTTTCTAGTATCAGGAAGGGATTCTGTGAAAAAGAAAAAGAAAAAAAAAGGTAATGCAAATCTACTTTCAGGTTCTCAAGGGAAGCAGTGAGACCATACTTGATCTAGACAATTGAACACACCTTCACTTGAGTTTGCTGTTCTAAGCTTATCCACGAGTCTGGAGCTCCCAGCTGGGTTTCCAGGCCCTTTGTGCTGAATAGCATTCTTGTTCCTCTAGGCTTTCTGTATATCTTTTCTTTTATTCACATCTTTTAGTAAATAAGGTAAATATAATTGATCCTTAAACAATGCAAGGGTTTAGGGCACCCACACCCACGCAGTTGAAAATCCACATATAACTTTTTATTCCCCCAAAACTGTACTACAGTCAGTCCTGTGCATCCCCAGTCAACAAACTGCTATCTGAAAACGGTATTTTCGATCGGTGGCTGGAAATGTGCAGTTGGGAATCTGTGGTTGGGAATGTGGAAATACTGTTTTCCATACGTGATTGTTTGAACCTGCAGATGCAAAAGCCATGGATAGAAGGGCTGACTGCATTTATTAAAAAAAAAAAAAAAAAAAAAAAAAAAAAAAAAAAAAAAAATCTAACGTATTAGGGGATCAACTCTTCAGGGAAAGAGACCTAACCAAGAAGATCTGTGAGGAGCAAAAAATATGTGACTTACACAATTTAATTTTCACAAAAAGAAGGTAGCCTTCTCCCTATGCTGCAGGTGTGTCCTCTGAGGAATGGAGGTGTGCTGTGCTCACACAGACTGCAAGTGTCAGGGGAGGATGCAATGTGTGGAAGTTCTGACTCCAAAGCCTCTTCTCTTTTCCTTATTCCAGAGTTTCACTTCAGGTAAATCCCATGCCTCTTTGAAATCCTTGAACTGATATGCAGAATTTATTATGCATATCATATTTTTACCCTGACTAGATAGTGAACAGGTGAAAACATTCCAAAAATGGCAAAGACCTAGATAAGGATAAAAACCCTCCTGAGTGTTGTGCATCCTCAGTGGGGTTTCAGAAAAACATATGTTCACTATCAGCACTTGCTCAGTGTATCAGTCAGGTTTTTCCGCATTACAACAATCTCAGAAACCCAGTGGCTGACAGCAACTCGCATTTACTCTCTTGTTCATGGTTCTGTGGGTTGGTCTAACTGATCCATGTGGTTTAACTGATGGAGGCTGGGCTCGGCCTGGCCCATCTGAATTTCAGGCTTCTGCTGGGGCTCAGTCTGTTCCACCTACCTCGTTTCAGGTGCCTGTCTGAAAACACAGTAGCTACCAGGGACATTCTCTTTTTATGCAGCAAGTGCTTTTACAGCCTCCGATCTGTGCACATTCCCGTAGCCAAAGCAAGTCACATGGCCAAACTCATTAGTGGGGCGGGAAAATACATGCCACCCACAGAGACATGCTCTGCAAAGTCAGATGGCAAAAGGTGTGGCAAAGAGGATTCAGGAATTGAGGACACATATTCAATCCAGCACACTCAGAGATTAAACTATCAAAAGGAGACACAGCAGTCTAATGGCTGCATTAGACCGCTCACATCAAACTTGAAACTATGCCCTCTGTCTCAACATGGAAATATTCAGAACTTTTGACTTGATATCTAATGAAATGTCTTTGAAAGTAATTTTAAAGATGATGTCCTCCAGTGGGCATTAATTGTATCAAATAAAGTGTTTTTGATCACAAAAATTATGTCAAATAATGTGTTATTTTTAATCACACTCTTAGTCCCTAAGATAGCATTAATCTCTTTCTCAATCATCAAAGGAGTAGCTACCATTATTCAGTCTATCAAACCATAGAGCAGAGTTCTCACTAACTGGACCAGCCCTTTTTAGGAAAACTCCACATGCTAAAACCAACAGACTAAGTTCAGACAGACCTCAGAATATAGAGTATGGAGCCAAGCTCTGTGTTAACATTTCAAATGTGAAGAGGAGAGATTCTCCACCCTGAGTGTTCACTGTAGAGTAGTTGGTCACTAAGAAGCTTTTCAGAGGAATTCCTGGAATTATGAGGGTAGTTTACAAACTCAGGCCTTTGGGGAACTTGAAAAATAAATGAAGAGTAAAAGTCAATAACTCATTTTCTTCCATATTGTGGTCGTCAGGCTTGACACTGCTAGGAGCTGTGAAGGCAAAGTTCAGTGCAGCTCCTTTAAAAGAATCTTGCAATTGACTGTGCAGGTAGGAGCATAAAAGCTTCTTGGGAAATAAGTGATTTAATACCTGCGAGTCAGTGACAGTTGAAGCAAAGAGACCCTCTCTACTGAATGTGTCCCTGAACGAGGTGCAGTGCTCTGTCCCATCTTGAGGGTGACAAAAGCCCAAGAGATGTTTATCAGACTTCAGCCAAAGGAACCTAGCTCTCATTCTCCTAGGCTACGCCTTTGGGTTCTGCCAAGGTCAGTCATGTGCATGGGGGTCTAGGCTGGCAGGCACCAGAAAGCAGCACAGAATAAGTTTCTTTCTGGCCCTCTGGTGAGAGGGCTGATATTCCTAGGCCTCAGGTGGCATAACACCACTGCAGGACCATAGAGAGCCTCACAGAACACGAGTAAGCAGATACTTCCCATGTTCTCCAATACAACATGACACCTTATTGAACACCTGTTGTGCTTTGAGTACTGAAGGTGGAAAGGTGAATAAGACAGACAAAGGCTCTGCTTTATGGAGCTTATATTCCAGTGTAGTAGATTCAGGGCAGCCACATACATGGAACTGATATCATTTTGGATTGTGATAGGGCAGCAAAAGTGTTCCGCAAACCAAAGTGAGGAGTTCGGATTTTGTTTGTGTGGAAGACACCACTGGGGTCCCCTAGCAATGAAATGACATGATGTGCTTTATGTTTAGAAAGATCAGTGGCTACCAGGTCCATGTACCATAGAATGTCACCAGCTTAAAAAGTAGAAACCGCATTTCCATCTCTCAGTAGTTCCCGATATAAATCTTTTCTACTCAGATATGATGTCTTCAGTGAACTCCCTTGATTGCCCCTGTAGGAAAAGTGTTCTTTCAAAAAAGAATTTTAGAAAAATTCTATTGCAGGTGATTCTATGAAATCTTTCATCTCCTTTCTCAAGAGACTTACTCAGGGTAGTAAGAACAGCTTGCATAGAAGAGAATTTGTTTCACAAGCCATTTCTCAGGTCATTGTTATAATTCCTTAGGCAAAAGATGATTTTAAAAACACCCTCAGCAATAGACACTGAGCTCATGGTTGAGAAGCTGATGAAGCTTGCATAGATTGTAGTCTTGTGTCCCATAACATGCAGCTCATTCATATCTGCTTTGCAGAGGAGAAGAGATATAACTTGAAAGGAAAACTTCATGTTTCACAATTTTTTTTTTTAAATAGGTGAAAGCCAAAGTAACTGAATTTATTAGAATTTATGGGGAACCATTTGCATTGGTACACATAATGTTAAGTGAAATGAAGGAATAGGTGTGAAGAGATTAAAATGATAACAAATACAGAATTTCCCTTTTCCCTTTTTATATTATGAGAAATCCTAGAGGTGCTGCCAGAAAAATGAGTGCTAAGTTGAATAACATAAAGTAAGACAGGACCATGAGGAAAGGTGGGATGTCACCAAAGTTTTTGTGAGCCAGTGAGCTTCAAATTTGCAGGTTCCGATTGGGCCCACAGTAGTGGTACTTAAGTGTTGCGTATAGTAGTCCCTCTTATCCATGGTTTCGCTTTCCTCAGTTACCCATAGTCAACTGCCATCTAAAAATATTAAATGGAAAATTCTAGAGATTTAAGGAGAGAAAGACAACACATTCACATAACTTTTATTACAGTATATTTTTATAATTGTTCTAGTTTATTATTTTTGTGGTTAAGCTCTTACTGTGCCTAATTTATAAATTCAACTTTATCATAGGTGTATATGCATAGGAAGAAAAAACAGTGTATATAGGATTTGGTACTACCTACAGTTTCAAGCATCCACTGGGGGTCTTAGAATGCATCCCTTTTGGATAATGGGTACTACTGTAATTGTATCATCTGAAAAACCAGCTTTTCTACATTCCCAAGGGACTCCTTAGGCCCCCACCCCACACTCTGCAATGAAGACATTAAAGCCAGTAGGCACTGTGCTCAGGATTCTGAAACAAGGTTTCTGACCAGAAGCGCCTCCAATTTGGTTTCCTTTCTTTGGAGTTTGAAACACTGTTGCACTGGGACTGGAGTCTTTGAACAGAGGGTTTATAGTATATTCCATCCAGGCTCTGGGCACCGGTGTGGATGAAGAGAAGTCAGGCAGATTCAGGCTTGGGTACTGGTTCTGCCCCTTTCTTGAGCTCTCCAAGAGTCACTGCTCTCTTCTATAAAATGGCAAAGATTATAATTACATCTGGAAGGGAGTTTTGAAGGTTTGGGCTATTTTATGTGGAAGTCAGAGGTGTCAGGGCTCCTAAGGACAGCTGAGACTCCCACCCCATGCCCACCCATGGCAATGTGCAGTATCATTGCTTCCTCTTCAAGCAGGTCCTTGTCCAAAACACATTAGAGAGTGATCCTGAGTTTACTAAAGCTTGCATGACACAGTCACACTATACTTTGGACACCTCTTGGCAGTATTTCATATCATTCCAAATTAATCACCTTTGGCCAATAACTCCCTCAATACGCTAAAGTCACTGTCCATTTACAAGCCAACTCATCTTCATTATTCTTCTCCCTTCTTTTCAGTGGCTTGTTGTGAAGATTAAATAAGATAATGCATGTAATTGCTGAGTAGAGTGACTTCTACGTAATAATTGCTCAATAAATGTTAACAACAGCTGTGGCAACAGCAGCTGCTGCAGTTACAACAATAAAAATTTACTACTGTTTCAAGGTTTCTGTCTCATGGGGCCAGGTTTACAAGTCGATGTGAGTCTAGCCTCTATGACCTCTGGTCCCCCAAAGTAAAACATCATGGGCTTTCATGCTGACAATCAGTGAGCCCCCCGCCAACTCTCTTCCTCCTGTGTCATTAAGTAGTCTATAAAACATTTCTCTACTGTTTATGTTCCAGAGATTGCAACTAGAAAAGATGAGAGAAAGGGTACTGTTAAGATAAGACGTGACACATTATTTTCTCAAATTCACGAACGTATGTTGATTGTTGTCATAGTTTGGCTTTTCTGAAAAGCAGATTCAGAGGCAAAGGTTTGAGTGCAAGTAGTTAATTTGAGAGATGATTTCAGGAAAGGGAGCAGGAAAGAGAGACATGAAGAAAGCCAGTAAAGAATGCATTGTTTGCCACTCTGGACAACTGAAGGGTAATCTCTTTAGGCAACTCAGGGCAAACGAGTAAAGCATGCACCGTAGAGTTATTGTACCTGAGGGGTAAGTGAGCTGGGACATTTATCCACCATCTCTCATTAATCTGAGGTTGAAGAATGCTCATGACAGGCTTGATTCTCTGATACTGTGGACCTGCCACACATATGGGCTGTGGGCTCAGGACTCCAGAGAGCACTTGGTTAAAAGACCTCAGGCGCTGGAGCTTGTAAGTCACGCCACTGTACACGGATGGCACATGCCAAGGGGATATGTGTAGGGCATCGCCAGTCTCTGCTACGGTTATTCACTTATTAATATGCCATATGATGTGTACATACATATAACAAAACCCGCATTATCCTTTTAAACAACTGCTAAGACTCCATCATCTTAATGAGAGGCTGGTAATGCCTCACTCTTGCCTGACTGTTGCCCTTTTGGTCTCCTGAGGGAAGCCAATGACACCCTTTTTAGCATTCTGCTGCCATGCTCACTGCAGTAACAGGGGCCAGTGTCACTCCTATTACTTCACCTGTTTTATCATTTGTGAAACTCAGCCTTTAGCCAGAATTGTCTGAGTGGCTGCTCTAGCAATTGCTTAATGGTGAGGCTTCTTCAGGTCATTTCTCTCAAGTAATTTGATTTCATCATGCTATCAGAATTGCTTTTATGGGATGGAAGGAGGCCCAGGGGGAGGGGGTTGACAAAAGCCATTTTGAGATAAAAATAAATAAATAAATCTATTACCCTATACTTCCACATACCCACCACAGCCTCTATCTATCTCCCCCAACCTCTCTTCCCCACCCAGGACAGATGTGTGTTTGTGTGTGTGTGTGTGTGTGTGTGTGTGTGTGTGTGTGTGTGTGTTTTCAGGGGGGATTGGTAAAGAACATTCTGAGAAAAGCTCAACTCATCTCACATGTTATTCCCTTTTACCTGAACTTATAAAGTATACTGTTTCATGTTTGTTTAGTCTGCATGCCAGAATTTCCATGCTAAGAAGGAAAAATATTATAGTTATACTCTAAAAAATCAAGCAAAGGGTAATGTTTCATTGACAGTCAATGTTGATAATCCTAGTTCAACTGATGTTAACATTTCAATAAACCCAATAACACTTCCCTCTCAATTAGTACAGTCAAAGATGTTCATCAGTGCTGAAAACCCATGTTTATTAACTACATAATATTTTTATGTTACTTGAGTTTGTAAATAAAATAAAAAAAACAGCAGGATACTTCGTCATTAGAGACTTGATGGGAGGATGGGCTCAAAAGTGGATGTGAATTTAAAGTGCAGAGTTCAAGAGAGTTTGATTTTTTTTTCTTAACTATTGCTTCTAACTTATGGATATTTATAGCAATTCAGCACTAAATTGGTGCTTATAGTCACTTTGAGGGCTGATTAGTATGATAGCAACTTGCAGTGTACATGGGATTTATGATTCCATAAAATGGCTAGTATTTTATCATAGCTTTAGGTCAAGTGCCCCGAGGTATGGCAAGAGTATGGACTAAATACCATTTGAGGTGAAAACCACTATAGAAGAAATTGTGCAGTTGAAAATAAAATGACTCGGTGCATAAACAATATTTTTTACATTTGTGAGCATTGCCTGGACATTGAGCTCTAGATTGCTTTCTTACAACTGCTAGAAAGGCATCCACAGTTAAAGCCGAGGTGACCCTTGGTCACTGGACTGGAAGGCGGTGTTTGGGGAAAATATGAGAGAAAGGACCTGGGTAGACTGTAAATGGTAGATGGGATTATCATTCTAAAGCATGATTTAATTATACCTGGTGTTATGTCCAATTTTACTTCTTTTGTAGTAAGAATTTTTTGAAATAATTGGTTTTTGTCATTACCATATGCCTCTTAATGAGATGGTAATCTATATCTATAAGCAGACCCTCATTTTAAGTTTAAAATAAAAGCTGATTCATTGCTTCTGCCTCAAGAAATAAAAAAGCAGTTTTATGAGCATAGGTGGTTATATTGTTCTTTATTTTGGTAGAATAGTCTATATATTCAGTAGAACATGTTTGAGTTTTATTTCAGGAGAACAAAGTTAGTTTCTACATGGCAGCCTACGAACAAAGTTAAAGATACTGGGGAATTACCGACAACAGCAAAATAAATTACTGAAAACTAGAGAGGGTAATTGTCTATGGCAAGGTCAAACCAGATTCACTCTAATTGTGTTGAAAACATTTGGGTTTTCAACAATTCCAACAGACAAACAGATCAGTGGCTGGGTAGAAGCTTCAATGAGTCTTCATTGCTGCACCTTTCTGCAATTTGCTTAAAAAATAAATATGTGCTTAATAACTGAGTGAAAGGAAAATATCTAATGAGTTATTTGATGTGCCATGGATGAAGACCATTGAAAACTCAACTTGCTGTTTCATTTTTTCCCTCTGTTGTTTAAATTGTTTTGATATTTGTTGACTTAATTTGTTCTCTCTTGGCTTAAGTTCTCACTGATGTGTAGGGAGAAAACAAGCAAGTCATAAAATGTATCTGAGCTTCTAGCTATAAAAAGTATTGATCACCCTAAACCTATTTTTAATGACTTTAACTGTGGTCAAGAAAATAGAATTAGTAAGGACATCTTGACATGTTAACTAACTAAATAGATAGATAAATACATTATTTTATACTTTCATATGCTTCTGGTGGGAGTATAAACTGGTACAGCTGTTTTGGACAACCTTGGCAGAATCTACCAGAGTTAACCCCCTGCATAACCTATGGACCAATACCTCCAACTCCTGGGTATATACTCAACAGAAACAAGCACTTATGTCTATCAAGTGTCATCTATGGGAGCGTTCATGGCAACTTTATTTGTATTCGCCCCTAACTGGAACCAACCCAATTGCCCATGACACTAGAATGGGTAAATAAGCTGTGGGATAGTCATATAATGGAATGCAACACTACAATGAAAATGAATGAGCTTCTGCTATGTTTAACAACATGGATAAATCAGGCGGGCATAATGTTGAACAAAGTATAGACAAAAATGTGCACATTGTGTGACCATGCATATGAAGTGTGAAAACAGACAAAACTAACCTGTGATAATAGAGGAGAAAAGAGCTTTTCCTTCAGGGGGCAGCCATCAACTGGACAAAGCAGCTTTCTGGGGTGTTGGAAATGTTTTATATCTTGATTTTGGTAATGGTTAAATGTACACATGCATATGTATGTAAAAATTTAGGGAGCAACTTCATTACAAAAGTAAAGAAAAAGAAAAAATCATTTATACCTATGTAAGTCAACAGTGATATTTACAACAATAGTTAATTTGAGTAATTGATCCTAATGAGTAAGGAGCTAACTTTGGAATGCCAGCTGAAGCACAGATTCTCTGCACATCTGAGCACGCGCACGGACACACACACACACACACACACAATACACAACTCCCTACATGTCTGGCACTAAATTATTTAATAGTTTGTTCAGCTTCATTGACCCTCATACTTGGAAGAGATTTTCGATGTCATCTCATTCAATGATTCATCTGAAGCTTGTCTGCTGCCTTCCCTCTAGGCAGCCGTACTGCTTTGGTGAACAAAAGTCTCCTGGTGACCAGAATACAGTTGTGACCTCCGGAGGCAGACCTCACTGTCATCAGGAGCCCATTCCTCAGCAAGAATCCATCCTTGTCTATTCATTGCTCTTAATTGTAACCCTTGGGATCTTGTAGTTAAGCAGACAAGGATTGTGCTGTTGGTGTTTACTGTGAATGTACTTTATCTTGCATATACCGTGTTTCTCCCAAAATAAGACCTAACTGGAAAATAAGCCCTAGCATGATATTTCAGGATGACATCCCCTGAACATAAGCCTCAATGCATCTTTTGGAGCAAACCTTAATATAAGACCCAGTTTTATTTTCGGGGAAACAGGGTAGGAATATGTATATGCCCACTGAGAGCAGGCGTATTTTCAGAGCTATTTGTCCTGCTATTTTCCTCCCGTTTTAATTAATTGCAGCATATCTTCCAACCAGGGACTATGTTTTATCTTATGCATCTTCTCAATAGTTTTCCCTAGGGATGAAATTGGATAATGTGGATATAACATTCTGCTCAAACATCTTCTTAGAATCCCGTCACTCTCCCCATACTCCAGGGCTAAACAAACTTGTTCTCCCAGCACTTATCCATTCCTGTTGTCAATACGAAGATTCACAAGTCCGCAATCCATTCACTCATCCAACACATATTTATTGATCTTCTTCTATGTGCCAGCAATGTTTTAGGGGTAGAGTAATAAGCAAAAACAGATTTGGTATTTGCCCCCGTAGGGCTTCCAGGCTATTAATCAAACATTTACATAAATAAATGTATTATTGCAATTATTATGAGTTCTGTGAGAGAAAGCTACCTGGTGTTATGAAAGCACAAAATAAGGAGTTGTCAGTGTCAGAGAAGCTGTCCCTGGAGAAGTGATGACTGAGTAGAGGACAAATAAAAGTTAAGATAAGTTAGGAAAAGAGAAGAAGAATGGCAATTCAGGAAGAGGAAGAAGCATGAACAAGTCTTTATGGCAGGAATGCAAAAGGAAACATGCCACATTCAAAGGACAGAAAGAAGGCCAGGGTGGCTGGAATGGAAAAAGCAAAGAGCAATACAGACTGGGATGAGCCTAGAGAGATAGGAAAAAGTCAGACCATTCAGAAGAAAAATATTAGCATTCACTTGGGGAGTGTTTTGAGGACAGAGTAGTCATCAAATGCTTATAAAAGAAATTCCTTAGACAGTAGCTGCACAAACAAATAAGAGAATAGGTTTTGAGAAAGGACTGCTTCAGTCAGTAATTTAGGAATGGAAGTGTTACTTCCAGATCCAGGGTATGAGCTGGGGAGGAAGTGGAATGGAGGTTGTTGTTTAAAATATAATCAGGTCAAGGAACTGGCAGGCCAGGCATTGTGTGGGTCATCTTTACAGACACTGAAATAACCCAGGGGTTATGGCAAGCCTTGAGGTGGTGCAAACCATAACCCAGTGCCAGAGGTTTTGATGAATGTGAGAAAGTGATTAAGAGGTCAAAAATAATTGCATACTGACCATAGTCGCCACTGTTCTATAAGAATTTGTATAATTTCTCTGTGGGGAATTACATCTTCTAAAGGTTAATGCTAATGACCATTGCAACTGAGTGTGATTACAGTATTTATTAGCTTTATACTTCTCTATAATTTTGTGATTTAAGTACTTCTCAAACTTATCACAAAGTTGGAGAAGAATTTCCAGGGGAAGAGAAAAATGAGGAAACTAAGACACAAGTCTAGAAAGGCCCCTTGGGGTGTAGAATGCCCATCAAGCTAAGAGAAAGCTTACTCTGTAGGAACTGGAGATTCAGCAAAGGCTGCCACTGTTTTGTGTAAGGTTGTGTTAGCTATACTTTCAGAAGAATCACCTGGAATTGGTGTGCTAGGTAGATTGGAGAAGGGCAGAAGACCAAAGGAGCACAATTATGAGTTGACTGCAGTTGTCAGGGTGAGGGCTAATCAAACCTTAAAGGGGATCAATAGCAGAAGAAGGGAAGGCAGGGGTGGTATAAAATATTTCAGAGGGGCAATATTTTTTGGATTCAGTTACCAACAAGGAGAACAGTCAAATATTGTAGTGACTAGTATAGAGTTAAAGCCATAGGCAGAGACCAGAAAGTCAGGAAACGGTTTGCTTTGAAGAAGAACACATTACATTTCTGGTTCTGGAGCACATGGCGGGGGTGGGTATCCAGATGATTACAAATGTAGGAGCTAAACTCAGGGGAAAGTTGGATTGAAAAAATCTCCTTTGGTTAACCGCTAACCACAAATGCCCATCCTGGCCTCCTTGTTTTTCTTTGCATCACACAGGTACTCCTCCTGTTTTTATTTCCCCTTCACTTTCCCTCACCTTTTCCATGAATTCCTTGCTGATCACAGCTTACTTCTGAGGACAATGTCTCCTCCGCTCCCCATTTTATAGTTCCTCTCCCTAAGCATTCTATTGTTTCCTAGAAAGTCTCCCCTTTCTGTTTTAGTTCTCTTCATCTGTGTCCCCACATCCCTAAAGTTCCCACATGCTTTATTGTGATTACCTCTTGTTGATTTCCTCCTCCAGACTTTGTGCTTTAGAGGACAGGGACTCTTTAAAAGTGTCTATATATCTACACTCTTCTGGTTCCGGAATAATATGTTTAAAGAATTAGCTAATTGATTAATTAATTAACAGGTTGTTCTAATATGAAGGGTTTTACATTTTGAAGACTTCATTTAAGGGAAATGCATGGGATAAAATAATTCAAAACAAATCCACAATCCCAAATGTCATAGATGAATTTGCATAGTTTCAAGCACTTTTATACATTGTTCATATGACAGTGGTTCTCTTTGTCATATGATAGTAGTCAATTGGAGCTTGGCCCAACTTTATTCTGTCCCCTTTCCTAATGAAAAAAACAGTCAGAAATGTAATCAGAAAAGCAGTATTTATTTTTTGGAAATAAGGACAAACAACAACTTTCTCACATGTCTTCTCTGAAAGTCTATTGAGATTTAAACTACTAATATAAACTACTGGGAGATGTATTTACCTTCCAATAAAACTTGGTCTTTTAAATCAAAGATCTCTGTTTCAGCAACACTTCTCTCTTTCTGCATCTACATGGCCAATGTCACAGGAGCCTGCCTGAATAGAAACCATCCTCATAGACATGGTGGGGGCTTCAGCTGGCTAAAGTTGAGTGTAGAGGAAGAAGAAAGCTGAGTTTAGAGTGTTGGGAATGGCATGCATTTAATAGGTGCTCCTAGAAAAAGGAGCCATGGGTGGTCAAACATGTAGGAGGAGACACAGAAGGCAATGTTGACAAATCCAGTAGGAGAATCCAAAAGGAGACAGAAAGTAGATTAATAGTTGCCAGGGGTTGCGGAGAGGGAAGATTGGGGAGTGACTATTAAGCGGTATTTTTGAGGATGAAGAAAATACTGTGGACTTAGTGATGATGGTCGTACAATTTTGTAGACCTATTAAAAGTGACCAAATTGTACACTTTAAAACAATAAAAAATAAACTTAAAAAAAGGAAATCCAGGTGGGAAGAGTTATTGAAACATGAAAAACTAGTCAAGCACATTTAATACCAGAGAAGATAAAGACTGACTGAAAGCCTATGGGATTTGGTGATTAAGAAGTCAGTGGGGAGCTTAAGAAGAGTAATTTCAGTAGAATTGTCACTCCTGTCTCTACTTCTTTCTGCCCCATAGAATGCAACTTATAAGCTTGTTGCTTCACATACTTTTATCTCTGTTGGCTGAATGTCTGAAGATTCTGCAAGTTCAGGATGTATTTGGATTATATAAAGTAAAGGGACATTTTGGATGAGTTTGAGAAATTTTGATGATATGTGCTCGTGCTCACTGGGACAGAATATATGTGTGTCAATTTTTCTGCCCTTTAAAACCAAACTCATACTATAAAATCAGGTGAGTTCATGTTGCCTTCATCTCAAACATCATTTCCAATTGCCCTAAGTGAAGCAGGCACTACCGCCTTTGAATTCTGATAATAGCTTTCAATTGTGTGGCTTTTTGGCAAATTATTTGCCCTGTCTTGTGTCAGTTCATTGATGGAGTACTGTTGGTCTTACGACCCTGAGTCAGCCATGTGTAGTCTCTGAGCTATATATACTTGGTTTATAAACTGAGAGTAACAAGCCTTTATCTGAACACCTCTTCTGAGAAAATTATATGAGTGCTCTGAAAGCTATTAAGCACACACAAATACATGTTTAACTGATATGTTGTAGAACTGAAGAGACACATTCTTTACTGCTTTTAGACTCTAGATTGGGGTAGGTCCAACCCCCTTAATTAATGCCTTATTTGTAGGATCACAGATTCCATATTCCTGTATACCTCACTAAGGCCTCCCTTGCTCAATAATGATAGGTGGAATTAATAATCTTTAAATGAGAAAAAAAATATCATGCCATGATAGACTTCTGTATTTCCTTCATCTTTTTTTTTTTTTTTTTTTTTTCCCCCTTAATTTGTTTTCTTCTGTTCTTCACTTAGGTTTCCCGAACGAGCCAGCTGCAGTCATTGCCCTCAGCACCATTAAGGAATGGCTGACCAAGAATCACCATGAGGTAGGGAGAACCACTTAATCAGTGAACATTCAGAATGATATAATTTGCTCCTAAATTTCAAAAAAGCAAATACACTTATTTTATACTTATCAAATTTAAAATAGTCATTGAGCCAAAGCTAGCTGACCATGCTTCATTCAGGTTACTTGAGCGATGGAATATTTTCTTATAATTAATTGATTGAATGGATTATATTGATTAGTTTTTGGGAGTGAAGATGGGCAAAGTGATCAGATTCACTTAGCCATGATCTCGTTTTTATGTTGTTATATAGTATGGGTTTTGTGTGTAAGAGAGAACAGTATGGATTTCAGTAAGATTAAGAGATCTTCCTGTGCTATTTTCCTTAAGGAGTTATCTTTGTTGACAGTGTATTTCTGGGGTACAGGAAATTTTTGGTATAATGAGATTTCTTTATTTATAACTAATAACTTCCATAAAGTGACTTCTGAGGGTAAGATTGGAGTGGGGTTGGCTAATTGGTAGCTAAGTTGTCACAATCAGGAATTTTCTGAAACTAAATGCTTCCATTAGAGTATTTATCATGCCTCCTATTTTATTTATTTAATAAGAGCTTTGGGGTATGTTTAGTGAAAAGCAGAAAAAAATTACTCAAGTAAACAAAACAGCACAGTAACTAGAGACACTACGGAGTCTTTGATTTCAGAGGTTTGGCAATTAACATATTATAACAGCGAATAGGTTTCATATAATGTACAATCTTGTGCATTTGTCTTCTGATTTTGATTTTCTCCTCAGATATTTCAATGAGTGCTATAAATAATTCTGTTTTATTTATGATAGACCATTAATTTAGCTTTCTCCTTGGATAGTACAATGATTATTTGGAGATATTTGGGTTTGGAAGTAGAACATGGGAGTTTACTACTGAGCTATAGCTCTTGGTGCCTTTGTGTGTTTAAAGAAACAGCAGTGTTATTTTCTGCTAATCTTAACATTTCTGAAACAGATATAGATATTTTCAGACCAATTGGCAAAACATAATGAATTTTGGTGCTTGCTCTTTCTTTTCCTCTTACTTTGAAATGCATACATATATAACTTCAATTTAGAGGATAATTTTAATAACCTCAAAGAAGCAGAAAAAAATCTTAAAACATGTCTTTAGCATGCATTATTTTCACAACAATCTGATGAAACATCTAGGATAAGTGTTGTTATCCTCATCTAGAGTCAAAAAGTTAAATTACATTTCCAAGATTTCAGAATTACAGAGGCAAGTGTCTGACTCAGCCCTCCTGACTCTAACACTCATTCTTCTTTGGAATGCTACTAAGGCCAGGGAAAGGAGTTTAATCCCTTTGAAAGCTGGTAACTTCCATATAGCTCTTTGTCATAGTAAAGGCTCCTCACCTAGACCATCTGCTTTGCAAAAATACAGAGTTTTTGTGAGTCAAAGTTGATAACTGATCTAGTGTATTGGTGCAAATCCATTATTTCCACTAAAATAATAACCCAAGGACTTTCCCCAGTGAAGGAAGTTCTCATGTGTCGTCTTGGCATGTGATGGAAGTACACATAACCACACAAAATATCAAGGAGGTGATGATGAAGAGCAAACATGTTGGCCACATTTCCAGGTCATTTTTGAGTTCTACTGATGGATTCCTGGTAATTAAACTACTCAGAAAGTTATTTCCCATAGAAATTTGTTATCTTAGTGTTTCCTACTTATGGGTTTTGCGCTAATGTCCTTACTACCATGTCTTTGAGTCTGTTCTTTTGCTTTTATATCCTTTCTTTGCTCATTTCTTGGGTCCATTAAAAGAAATTTAAATAATTTGGATTAAGAAAGAAATAACTTAGCTGTGATTGAAACTTTAAACGTATCCAGTGCTAATTATCTTTTAAAGGGCTTCTTGTTTCAATATGCGTTGGCTAATTTAAGCAAGTTAACTTGAACAATTCAGGTTTTACTTAATAAATGAATTATAAATGGTAAGACATGGATGGAAGCTATACAAATTGATTATCTACCAATATTTTGATTTATGTTTTGCTCCAGTAAGAAACAAACTAAGTTAAGGATTTATGAAAAAGTATTACTTCTTATTCAGTTGTCTCTTCATTGCAGTATTGTTTTGACATCCTGATTGTTTAAGTTATTTATTCATGAATTCACTCATTTGATAAGTATTTATTAAATCTCATTAAGCACAAGAAACTTTTCTAATAACAGGTACAGAACATTGGAAAACACAATTTTTCCTTATAATGTTCGTAGTCTAGGAAAAAGAGAAACATAAATTAAATAAATAAATAAATAAATAAATAAATAAATAAATAAATAAGAGAGTTCAAAGACTATGTTACAAAGTAAAACAGAATAATTGAGTAATTAATTATTGGGGGATGTGGTTTTAGATGATGTAAAGGCTACTCTAAGGATGTAATCTTGCAACAAAGATTTGCATGATGGGAAGGATCAAGCCAAGCTACACAGAGGTCTTGAAATAGAACATTCTACACAGAGGGAACAGCAAGAGAAAAACCCTGAGGGGAGAATGAGTTAACTTCTTACAAGAAAAGTTAAGAGAGATCATGTGGTTGCAGCAGAGAGGTAAAAGAATGGCAGGAGACAAATTTGGACAGATCACAGAATTTTGGGGTTCATGGAGAGACTTTTATTTTTATTCTAAGTCCATTGGGAAGTTGTTGAGGGTTTGGGAAGAGAGTGGCATCGTCAGATTTACCTTTAAAATGACAGAAAGTCTGGCTTCTGCTTGGAAAATGGACTTGAGAGATGTCAGAGTAGAAAAGGGAAGATGAATTAAGAGGCTCCTGCAGTAAGTCCAGGCAAGAGATGAAGGGTTTGGGAATCCAGTGATGGTGGAAAAGGAGGTAACAGCATCAAGTTTAGAATATAAGAGCGTGCCAAAACAAGTGTATACACATTTAAAGAAAGCAAAACACTATTGAAATTGCAATACTCGATATTTACTGATAACAAAAGATGAATACAAGTCATGTTTGACTTCTGCGATTAAGAGAGATGCTCAAAGTAGTTACCATCAGCATCCAGACACTTCTGACTAAGGCAATTACTGCTTGAGCAGCATTGACCAAAGTGTCCACTTATATACATTGTTTTGGACCCCTGATATTTTGACACTAGAGCCAATATTATTTGGAGATTGTTTTGAGGTAGACTGGTTTATTCTGTAGTTACAACAAATCTCCAAATTTCAGTGCCATAGAACATCAAAGGTGTTTTCTGTTTTGCTCACCCTGTTTGTGTATTTTGAATCAACAGAGGGCTCTGGCTTAGTCAAGAACCCAGGCTGACAGATCCTCTACCATATGAAGTATGATCTCTCACTTGACAGGAAAAGATAGAGCTCTTAAAGTAAGAGCTCTTAAAAGTTTCTACAAAGGAACAGTGCATGTACTTTTCCTCACATTTCATTGTCCAGAGCAAGACACCTAGGGAACAGAGAACTGCAGAATAGAGGCAACTGGATATTAATAAACAGCAATGATGTGTATCAGAGTGGTAAATCAGATATGGTATATGAGGAAAACAGAAGAGTCAAAAATGACCACTAGGTTTTTGACCTGAGCTCCTCAGTAAATTTTGGTGCATTTACTGAGAAACGTAGTAGAAGAGCACATTGTATATAAATAAAAAAAGAAAGAAAAGGAGAATCCAGTTAAGCATTAGATGATTTTTAGATATATAATGAAGATTTCAAACATAAAGTTGGACATTTGAATCTGAAGCTCAGGAAAGAAGTCAGAACTAAAGACATGATAAAGTCGATCAGATTATCGTAACTTTTACTTGGGTTTGGGTCTTAGTTTGAGATTGGTTGCAAGAAATAGAAATATACTCAAGCTAACTTATATAAAGGAAGATATATTGTATAAATAAACTATAGAAAAAAGTTTTGAAGTTCAAGAGCTGGAACTAGAGCAGGGTCTCATGAGTGACTGGAACTGCAAATAAATTCAACAAGAAGCACAGGAGCTCATTTTCATTCTTCTCTCAACCTCTCTTGCAATCTCTTTGCCATTAACTCTCCTTTTTGCACATTGTCTTCCCTACTCATTCATCTGCTTTACATGGCCCCACATGAGTGTGTCGACCCATTCAAGTGTCAATCAGCCCTGCTTGAGGCAAGGCTAGGGTTGAGTTTGGTGGGCAAATTTATGTCCTCTGGAATTTTAAGCTGGTCAGCTCTTTTGAAAATTTCTTTTGAAAACATGGGAAGTCCATGGAATGTGACTCTCTTATCAGTCACCATATTTCCCTCAGCCAGATAAGTATATGATCCAACAGTGCACATCTTCATGACTTTTGACCATGAGTAGTTGATAATGTCATGTGATTAGTGAGCCTTCACATTGTACCGTTTACTTACTCTCTGAGTTCCAAACTCTCAGGAAAGGGTGTCTTTTTCTCCAAAAGCAGTAATTACTTAATTCTATTTAATTACACAGATCACCCCCCAGCTTATGTGGCTGGATATTTCTATATCCAGAGAGGCCTGACTGGAGCACTTGGGCCCAGTGGATGGTACTAGGAAAATCATATTTCTGACATCCAGCATCCTCTTGTTTCATTTGTCCAAAGCATGAACTGTGTGGGTGCTGTTGTCACAAATTTAAGGGGACACAGGGACTTGAGGGAGCCCAGCTGAACAAATAGTATAGTTGCTTCTGACGGCCTTGGCTTTAGCAGAAGAGATGAAACAGCACTCTAATGAAAAGAGGAAGGAGAATCTTCAAGAGGCTGTAATTGGGGCACAAAAACGACTTATCAGAACTAAAAACTATAATGACTTCTGATTGAAAAATTGAAAAAAACCAAAAAAGAATATTCACTACTGAGAATTGAATTTTGCTCTGAGAAGACCAGAGAGATGAATTAACTTACAACACCGAACAGAAATATAAAGAAATGGAAATTATGACTGAAGAGATAAGATGTGTGGCTGAGATACCCAGGGATCAAACATGAGGTCGGCAAGGGATGAAGGTTACCCACTGGCATTTTTGGCTACATTAAGAATTAACTTCTGAGTTCAGAAAATCAAAAGAAAAGAATATCAGAGTTTGCTATAAAAATTGACAGCATGTGGCATAATAACGTTTCATAAGTGCCCATTTTTTGTCAAGTAGAAACTTTATTACAGAGACAAGTGAGTAAAATAGGGGGACACTATGGAAATGAGCAGCGGAAATGTGGCCCAGACCTCTAACTTAGGGTGGCTGTTCTGTGTTACCGTCTGCAGTTTAACACATTCCCCACTTTTCATACAGTCTAAAAATATAATTCCTTGTGAACTAGTGATTGCCCCACTCCACAGCTCTGAGCCACTCCTTTCAGATCTGGAAGTTAGCCTAAGAAATGTTTTCACAGTGCCTGTTCCATTGTTCTGTACCTGAGGGACTCATATGGCATCTAGCTATTGGTCTCTGGGGCAATGTACATACTGTTTGTAATGTTCTCCATAGAAAGCAGAACAGGATATCTTTCCCCTGAAAAAGCTAAAAATTGCCTGACATTGTGAGATATTTCTCCATTATGGAGGTCATGTTCAGTGATTTCAAATACCCCATAGAAGCAAGCATCCTGCAGTATGTAGCACTTGGGTTTTTGTTTGTTTGTTTTATTATTAGTTTCAGGTATACAAAACAATGTAATAGTTAGACATTTATACCCCTCATAAAGTGATAACCCCCTCCCCCAATCTACTACCCCTCTGACATTGTATATAGCTGTTACAGTTCCACTGACTCTATTCCTTATGCTGTACTCCACATCCTGTGACTATATAAATATATATTAAATTATAGTTGACATTCATTATTATTCAGCTTCAGCTTCAGGTGTACACTGCAGTGGTCAGGCACCGATACGGTCCATGAAGTGGTCACCCTAATGAGACAAGTGTCCATTGGATACCCTATAAAATCTTCACAACATTATTGATTATATTCCCCAAACTATCTTTTATATCTCCATGGCAATCTTGTGGTTACTGATTGTGCTTTCTAAGGGTCACCTTCTCCCTCATCCCCACCCCCCTCCCATCTAGCAACCCTCATTTTTTCCTCTATATCTCTGAGACTGTGATGAAAAGCAATGTCATACAACCAAGATTGCTCTACCCAGCAAGACTGTCATTTAGAATTGAAGGACAGATAAGGAGCTTCCCAGACAAAAAAAAAAGCTGAAGGAGTTTGTCACCACCAAACCGGTATTACAAGGACCCTTAGAGGGACTTCTTTAAGATGGGAGGGGGATTAAGGATGGGTGAAAGGGGAAGGTATTAAGAAGAACAAATTATTATATAGTAGTCACGGGATGTAGGGTACAGCATAAGGAATATAGTCAATAGTATTGTAATAACTATGTATGATGTCAGACAGGTACTGGATCTATCAGGGTGATAGATGGGAATGGGGTTGGGGGCAGGGTGAAAAAGGTGAAGGCATTAAGAAATATAAATTGATAGTTAATAGAGTATAGGGAATATAATCAACAGTGTTGTAAAGAACATGTAAGGTGGGCACTGGACTTATCAGGGGCATCACATCATAGACTGCATAGTTACCTGACCAATGTGCTATACACCTGAAGAGCTGAAGTAGAATAATATTGAATAGCATCTATAACTAAGTATATAGGTACGTAGTAACAGGATGTGGAGCACAACATAGGGGAGATAGTCGATGATATTGCAACAGCTGTATAAGATGTCAGAGGGGTAGTAGCGTGGGGAGTGGGTTATCACTTTATGAGGGGTTTAAATGTTTAACTATTATCTTGCTTTGTACACCGGAAACTAATGTTAAAAAATCCTTAATTTAAAAAAAAAAGAGTAAATTAAATGAACAAACAAATCAGACACAGTCTGTAGCACTTGTTTTAAGTCTTGTGGGAACTCATCTACCAGTAAAGTATCTAAGATGAAGATTCCAAGCTGGAAAATCCGTGGTTTTCTGGGTACCTTTAAATGTGAAATCCCTAAAGTACTAATCAGGCCTCAGTTATAGCATGACACAAAACTGGACCCACCCTACCACCTTATAAAGCAACAGATTCATGGGCAGAAGCATGGCATTCTGGGAGTCTTTAATTAAAGCTGTGGTTGTGTGAAGCCATCCAGAGGGGAGGCCATGGTTTACCTGAGACAAGGCCCTAGCTGCATCTCTGCAGATTTTTGAAGATAGTTCTCTCTCACACAGTCACTCCATGGGAATTTCCTAATTTCTGCCTGCTCCCCACCCCCCATGCTGACAGCCCACTCAGCCACAAGCAAACTTCCTTGTGCTGGGGTAGGAACAATTCAATGGAGAAGCTGTTGTTGGTTCATCTTTGAAGGCCCTTAGTGGGCACCTGGCTTGACCTGGAAATATTTGGCTGGGAGAAACCCCAGCTCTTCATTTTTGAAACTAAAATCAGTTTTCTTCTGTGTCGGAGAAAGGTGGAGGGAGGTTTTCTCTCATGCATACAGAGTTTGGGCCTTTGCCTAACATATAATATTTTTTAACTGTGCTTTTAGCAGAAACAGACTGTTGTTCAAAACATTAAATATCATGTCCTTGTCATTTAAATTGTTACTCTGTACCTCCTGAGAGAAACAGGACACTTGTGGTGCTGCTGTTCGTCCCTTGAAACAGTGTGCCTATAGATGATGTAGCAGGTCATTATGAGATCCTGTGTGCCTTGAGACAGATATCTGGCGCTGCAACTTGTTGCAAGCCAAGGTCCCAGACTTTACCCAGGGTGGTATACACCTCAAGGTTAACTGATGGTAAACAGAGAACAAAACTGGTTTTGAGCTCATCATTGGTGTCCTTTAGAAGTAAAGAATTCAGTTTTTGCAGTGTAGAATCAGTAACACTGTCACCCTCCCCTGCCTTCCAACATTCACACACACAATCCATAAAGTATTGAAAAAGATGAATAGATTCCTCTACTCCAGAAAGTAGAATTGAGAATCCATTGAAGAAACACAGGTTCAGCCTCCTGAAAGATTTGTATGCTGTTCTCCTGCTAATTTGACAAGATCAGGGAGGAACAGAGCCACTTGTTTCTTCTGCTTGATCACAAAGGAGCCATTTCACTTTAGCTTCTGATGCCAAGGGTATTATTCCCCCTCTTGGCAGAGGTCTTTGAACACATGCAGTGTTAAAAATTGTCACTTTTTTTTTTTTTTTTAAAGAATCATATTATGGATCACCAAAAAACCCCAGTGTGGGGCCTGCCTTATGTCACTGACATGAAACGCCTTAGGATCTTTGTGGTTCTTAAAAGAGGGGCTTATACAAAACATGAAATGATACTCACATTTCTGATGGGAAAATTATATCTTTCACACCAAGTTTCAATTCCCGTGGCTGATTTTTTACAGAAAAACAAAACACATAATGCACCATCCTTCAGTTCTACACAACACAAGGGTGTGGTTCACATTCAGAGACCTGGGAGGAGAAAATGAAGTGCTCAGTATTCTCCCTGAGGAACATATTTTTATGTTCTCAAACATCATTTGAGTATCTATGCCAGACTTAGTTTTGGGTGCAATATAAGTTTAAAATACGTGCGCTTGGAAAAATAAGTTCCATCTTAAAATATTCACAGTCTGTGCAGGAATGTGGTTATGGTAACAATAATCATCATTCTAATATGCTGCTATAAAAATGTATCCTTTGACTAGCCCAAGCATGGTCTTCAGGTGGAAACCATGATGCTCATTGGCTGTGACATAATTGAAGAAAATTATTCCCAGCTTTACGCATATGCCAAGCTCCTTTGCTCTTCAAGAACCCTGATGATTTGCTAATAGTTTATGTGTTCTCTCTCCCTGCATCTATCTTCCTTCTTTCCTTCCTTCTTTCCTTCCTTCCTTCCTTCCTTCCTTCCTTCCTTCCTTCCTTCCTTCCTTCCTTCCTTCCTTCCTCCTTTTCCCTCCCCCTTTTCACCTGCCTCTGTTTCATACACACACACTTTCACACACAATGCTTCCCCATGTTCAGATTTTCTTCGTTGAGATGTGTGACAGACAGTTACATTGGTGGTCAGAAGTGTCCTCTCTTTATGACTCTAAATTCCCGTTGTTAGAGTGACAACTCTAACAGAGTTCCCTGTCCCAGGGAAGCTTCTGCTTTGTCTCGGTGGGAGTCAGTGCTTGGTGTCACCATAGGCTGCCCCAGATGAAAGCTTGCCAAGTGGGCAAATCCGCTTACCTCTTCACCACTACATTGCTTTAGAATCTGTTCACAATAGGTAAGTCCAAGTTCTTGGAGCCAGGAATTAGACCCCCTTGCTCTTACCTCTAAGTTTCATAGCCCTGTTCCTATCAATAAAAAGCACAATATATGAAATAATATAAATTTTGCTGATTTAGTTAGTGAGCCAGCATGCCTAGGGTGGGGAGGGCTTTAATCAGACATTTTTAGGCATTGAGGTAAGGCTACCCATGGATCTTTCCCCCTAGTTGTACTCTATATGGAGAGCTCTTTAAAGTCTAATACATTTTTTTCCTCCCAGGAGGTGATGTCTGGATAATCAAGGCCCCAGGGTGGTCTACTGATTCCAACCTACAGTCACATGTAGTTTAGGGTGGCTTGTTGACTTTTGTGCTTACCTATAATCAACACATGTCCTCCTCTGCCAGCTGTCCTTAACCCAGAACAGTGTCCATTATGCCCCCATTACTTTTAGATAAATAGAACAGTATGGAGAGAATCTGAAAATATACTTTCTTGGGGGTGGTAGAATTATGCTTAACGGGTGTGTAAAAAAAATTATATATATATATATATATATATATATATATATATATATATATATACACACACACACACACACACACACACACACACACACACACACACATACACTTGCCACTAGGCCTGGGGATTCTGGAAAGAGTTCTAGGAGATGTAGAGAAGGTATGGGAAATAGCTAAAGAGAGAAGGGAAATCAATATTTTTCTGGCTCCTAATATGTCCATAGCTTGTGTTTGGGACACATACTATTGCATTCTTCTATAACACATTTTCACAAAACTTTTTTCAAGATATATATTTTTATCTTTACTTTGACAGATGTCATAGTTAAAATTCAAGGAAAAGGAAATTCTTAAGGTCTAGTTCATTGTTTTCATGTGCTATTACCCTGCCTCTGTGGCCAGTGACAGTTACTGCAGAGTTGAATATCTTACCCAAACTTAACCACTCAAAATACATTAGTAGACATGGAACCCAAAATAGGCTGATTAGAGTCTTTCCCTACGACAGTTTTGCAAACTGGAGCTAGGAAAGAAAAATTAGGGTTCACTTTGGTGGTGAAACTGAGAGATGTGGGGCAGAGGAAGTGCCAAAAGCCATGTTCCGTGTCATCTTGGGGTGGGGTGTCCTGCTTTAGGAGGATATTTTACTGAAGGTGTCACTGATTGTTGAGCAGTTGGCAGTCTAGAACCCATTCTGCTGTTTTGAGTGAAGAATCAAAACTGAGGCAAAATATGGTATATTTTAGCAAAACAGAGTGACCTCCCATTTTTAATTTTAACAACTCAAACTAATAATTCTCAGCTAAAGAAAATGGAAGGTTGAGAATCATTTGAAGGGCTTCCCTTTTGCAAAAAAAGCTACATGTTTTGAATAGTGCACCCCTTCCAGAGAACCCCTGCTTTTGATTGGAGACTTCTTAATTCTTCAGCTATGTTGGGTTGGAAAAAATATTTAGAGTCACTGTTCTCAATAGTAAAGTGAGTAATAGGTCTTTTAAAGATTGAGTCTTTCAGTCCTTACCTTCATGCAAGGGATAAATGAAAGATTATTTATTTGTTTCTTTATTTACTGATAGCTATATCTTCCTCTTCCTTCACTGTAATCTAGAGGTAAGAAACATGTAAGTTTTATGGAAGTCAGTAATTGGTAGAAGCTAAAAATAAGTAGCACAAGAGAAGTGTGTTTGAAATAGGATGGATCCCTTTGCAAAGTATAGCTTTTAATGGCCACAAGACCATGGACAGCTTTCAATCCTCCAGGATTGTATCAGTGAGTCCATGATATAACAGTAGGTTGAGTCCTCTTCCATGAGACTGGCATGGGAATTATGGCTCTTAGAAGCTAAGTGTGAGGAAGTGTGTTGCCCTTCACTACTGTCGATTATTATCGTCTCAAAGAGGAAGTTTTGTGCAAAGATTAGAACATTGAATTAAAAGTCAGAAATTTTAGGCTCTAATCAGATTCTTCCACTTTCTTATATAACCTTGAAGAGTTAGCTCCATCTTTCTGGGCTCCTCATTTAATAAAATGGAGAGGATAGGCCATGTCTCTCCCAGCTCTAGAATTCATTGCCATTGATGCTGTCTTCTGGAGCAAGTCCACAGGCACAGCCAGTCACATCTTTGCCCAGGTCATCATAGCATAATTAGACCAATAGATATCTTTATCCTCTCTGATTCTCCAGGTTCTTCAGGTGGTATACCAAAGATAAAGCAGTATTTACATATGCTGTCAGGATGTCTTTAAGATGATCCCGAACATTTATATGGGTGTGTCTTTAGAATCAATATAAACAACCTTGACCCATTTAGTGTAGGCGTAGAGGCCACCATGTTGTTTTTCTGTAAATGATCTGAATTACATGGTAGTTTCAAAATAGCCAACCTTTAAAACTCCCTATGAAATTAAAGCTGCTGATTATCCAAATGATGTGACATTTTTATAAACAGAAAATAAACCTCTGAGCTTGTGGTTGGATCTACATCTGACAACAGGGAGAAAGATGACACTGAGAGGACATTCTGTAGCTGTTTTCATGAGCTGGAAGCATGCACTTTCCTTCTACTTAGGTAGGGATGAACAGCAACCCTTTGTCTTACCCTCACTTTAATGGGTTAGGACTCCTGAGCTGCTATGGCTGAATAGAAAATCAGTAGTCATGCCACTGCTGTCTAGCTTAACTAAGGGAAGAACAAAACAGGCACTTTCTCATTCTAAAGGAATGAAATGATTTGCCTGTGAGAGGAAATGCTCTCAGCTAGGACTCTGTTTTAGATGGAAGCTGTGGCCAGAGCTGTAACCATCTCATTGTTTCTTCCAACACATTGGAACATAGAGGTGGCTCTATAAAAACCAGACCTCTTTTGATGATGACACTACTAATCACTATGGTAAGGTACATGAATAGGTCTGGCAAAGCCATCATTTCTTCAACAGAAAACATAGGAGAGGAAACCTCACAAGAGTGTGGACCTATGGATGTACAACATCAGTTTAATTCCAGGTAAAATCTGGTTTGGAGGAGCTAGATTGTGAGCCCAGTGACAGAAGGACATGTTAATATGCCCCTGTCAATCATACTGACTTCTTATTTCTATTCATGGACTCCTTAGAAGTTCCATTGCATGGGCACTTAAAGGTAGAGAAGTAAGTTTTAGTGTCTTCATTCCACACCAGGGATCCTTACCATTTAGTGAAGAGACTATTCATTTACATGAAGCAGGAATAGAAGTATACTGGGGCATTTAAGAATTCCTTCCACCTGTGTTGAATGACATTTTTAAAACCTAGTCATAATGAAGTGTTCCCATCTGTGAATCCAAGTTTGAAGGCCTCAGACAACGAAGTGAGAGCTTCAGGTAGATCCTGAACTACTGATCTTAGACTTGGTTCTGTAGCAAGGGTTCCAACCACCTGGCATGTAAGCTGCTGGGCACCAAGGCCAGTGATGTTCAGTGGAGGGGAGGTGCTACTTGTACATATAGCTTTTGTTATGGGCACTCTTTACAAAACAACAGAGATGGCAGAGAAAAAGAGAGAAATTATAAACAATGCAAATTATTTTCAGTTTCACACCAAAACGTTTGCATGAGACAAGACATATGAATTCATTCTTCTTCTAATTGGTCCAAATTTTCATACATTTCTTAGCTTCTTTCTGCGTTGGTGTGATGCTAGTGCATAGACTTCTTTCTGTTGTTGTTGTTGCTTCTCTGACAGTTCTCCTAAATATTAGCCAACATGTCCTCTTTGCAAAAAAACAAAACAAAAAACTTCAGCAATTTCTCCTAAAGCTGGAGGAAAAATGGGCTTTGTTGGATTTATTGAGATGTGTTGGTTTCCGACATAGGGGCTTTTTAAAGAAGTTTAAAAAATGATTTTCCCCTTGTGAAATTTTCACTGCGTGTTTTGACTTTAGAGGCATAAGAATAACTCAACTGCATTTATTCTGCAACATAAACATTGGCTGTGTCTCGCCAGAGGATCTTCCCTTGCTCTGGGCTGTTTTTCCTGCCCTATTATACACTGAAGAGCTCCTCTAATGGTCAAGGTATTGCTGAGCTTGTCAGAGAGACACTGGCCTGGGAATAAGGAGATTCCAGAAGATGTTATAACCATTCTGGGACTGCTTCTCATCAGTAAAATAAGGTGAAAATCACGAAGGGGAATAATTAATTCAGATAACCGGGTTAGTCCCTAAATCTACTACATCGAAATATCTGGAAAGAACAGCAGCTTATATATTTAAATTTTTTCCAACTAGTATATGAGAATGATTAGACCAGTTAATCTCAAGGGTCTTTGAACAGATCTACTAAGTGAGAATCTTGGGAGTAAATCCCCCCTCAACCAGCATGTGACTGGCGTTCTAACAAGGCATTTGGAGTCTCATGTTGGGGTCTATTGTCTGGAAGGTATGAGAGTGGTCACCACAGCCTTCCTACTAATGAGCACTCGTTTCCTCAGTCTCATGTGCCCTTTGACATAAATGAGTTTGATGATGTCTGATTATAATGTGTAACCTCAACTCACATGAGATACCCATGGGAGTTGCTAGTCAGCTTTCTGTGGCACCCTGCACATAGTAGGGGTCTTTTGCTCTCTTTTAAAAAGCATCTTAATGTATTTCCAATATCTTGTTTACTGTGACCATTGTGTCTCGATATGTGCTCAAATGCCTCCACGCATTACTAAATTAGTAAAAGTCTTCAACATGTACAATTGAATCATTATTTGATTATTTATTGTAGCCAAATTGTAAAAGAAAGCCAACAGGTTTTTCTCTTGAAGTTTGTGTAATTATATTGGTTCCCGAAAAACCTTTTGAGAATGAAGCACTCAGTCACATTACAAAAATTAGTTCTCCCTGGGCATGGAGGTACCATTTATTGTGCCTACAAGAGATGATTTTCTGATTGTACCCTGTTGTCCTTCATGGGAGCCCATTTCCACCACTTACCTGTGGATTGGCCCCTGGATATGCAGATATGTGCTACACACAATGTTTCCAGAATTTCATACCACTAACAAAATTAACTTTCTTTAAGGAATTTAAAAATGAACCACTATAGCTAAAATTAATTGTTGAAAATACTAACTACTTTAATATCTTCTGCTGTCCTGAATTTTACTCTGAAAACAATTAGAGCATGATGGGCTGTGTGTTTGACAGTCCAAATTGAGCAACAAATGACCTGAGTACGCTTCAGCTAAGCACAGGGCAACATAGGAATGTATTAAGTTGAGTAATCATCTCATATGTTTTTCTGCTGGGTTCAGTGACATCTACAAAGTTCATTTTTCTAAGAAGTTTTTTTCTTTATAAATTTAAACTCAAGGGAAATGGGATCCATATGTTCCTGATTCATTTGCACTAACTCATCAAAACGTTCTTTTCTTTATAAGTTATTGAATGTCTACAGAGGATTATGACTGTTTTTCATAAGTTCTTTTAAGCCTTTCTGTCTATAAGCAGGAAATGGCCATTTGCCAGCAGTGAGTGAACCCCCCAAATAGTCACGTTCTGTTCAGGAAGCAAAGGAAAAGAAATTTCATTCCCCATTTTCTACGTACAGTCAGCAAATGGTTTTCCTTAAAGGGTGGGATAAATTTATACTCTGGAATGTATTAGTAAATTTATTAAACATGTAATTAAATAAATTCCATGAGGCAGTTGCAGCAGGAATGGGAGTGAAATTGCTCCCTTCACCATTACCTTACCTGTGAAACTCTTTAGTGCAGTTGGTTTACTCTGCAGTGTGGAGTCTTGAACTACGTGAAATATGAAACATCTTCAATGTGCATAGCAGAGATTATATGTGTGTTTGTGTGTGTGTGTGTGTGTGTGTGTGTGTGTGTGTGTGAAAGAGAGAGACAGAGAGAGAGAGAGAGAGAGAGAGAGAGAGAGAGAGAGACAGAGAGATTAAGACCCCATTCCATACCACATTTTTTTACTTTTCCATATTGAATTCAACAGATCTACTTTTGAGATCAAAAATAACGTGGCATACTGCTCTGTTACAAATATATGTGAACTTTATGACTTACCAACGATAGCCAAGGATGACTGGATTTCAAAAGAAAATAAACTTGAGCTTGATCTTTCATGAACTTACACACACACACACACACACACACACACATAATTTTGTTTCACATGTGTTGAGATATTGACTGCTTCCTTTGTCTAAGCACCTCACTTGGATTATCTCATTTAATTAACACAATAATCATATGTTGTGTTAAAATGGAATGTAATTGTTCCATTTTTATGGATGAAGAAACTAACAAACAGTAAGTAAAATTTCAAAGACTGCACAACAAATAAATGGCAGAGTTGAAATTTTAACTCAGGTTTCCAAATTCATAACCATGATAACATAGTCATCACATATTTTTCTTAATAATGAGAGTAGACAACTGTATGAGAGATCTCTTTTCAATACTTACATATCTCCCTGCAGTGTAATTCAGATTTCTTCTGCTGTCATCTCATGGTACCCTCCACGCTGCTGCTTATATGACTTCTGTAGAGTTGCTTGTTAATTTGTATTTGTGAGTGTGAAACCAAGATAGTGTGCCCATGGTTTGGTCCACTTTTATTTTCTTGCCCCCAGCACAGTGCCAGGACCAAACTCACAACAAGTTGAATGAAGTAGTTAACATACAGGACTTCCATTAGCTAGCCTGTAGCACTCGTAGTCTCCTATGCCTTCATATGATCACAGTTATAGCTGAACAGCCTGTTGGGGCACCATTTCTGAGCCATGAATATTGCCATTAATTCATTAGTCAAATCTTATCAAATGATAAACAAGCTCAAGACATTTTTAAATCTCCCCAATATGGCTTCAATTTCTCAGTGATTAGTCTGGTCTTTGTTTAGAACACATGCTTCTTGAGATGACAAATTCCTTTACTTTGCCCTGTCATGTCTGCTCAAATCTTACATCTTTGGGGAATCTTTTCTTCACTCCTCCATGCAGATTTTTACTGTGGTGGTGGATTTACCTGTTAGTTTTCCTGTTGATTCGAGCACAGGGATTCTATAATTTTAACCATGAGTTTTTCATGGTGTGTGTGTGTGTGTGTGTGTGTGTGTGTGTGTGTGTAATGCAAAGGGCCTGGCTCTAGAAAGCCTTAATAAAAAGACATTGACTAGATGAATGTTTTATATTGTTTCTTACAATGATGGAGCTGAGCATGCATGAAGCCAGCGCATCTGTCTCATACAGACCTATTTGGTGTCAAATTTTGAGCATACTAAGTAGGTATTTATCTGTATTTCAGTAGATTCTAAATTAAGATTCAAGCCTTGATCTTCATCTCCACCACATAATAAACACCGGAGCTAAAAAAACAGCCCTAGTGTTCAGATCTCCCATCAGGTCTCAGGTGTGGCCCAGCACTGGGGGAAATTCTACCCTACTCCGTCCTTTTGGATGGATGGCAGTGTGTTGGGGTCGGGCAGCTTTCAGTTATTGTTTTGTTCTAGGGACAAACTGGAGAAAGTGAAGATTCTTGGAAGCTCGTCCCTTTGCCTGAGCCTTTGAACTGTTGATCGGTAGCTGTTGTTCACAAAGTTTAATCCCTATGCCTCCCTGACCTTCTGGTTCCCTGCAAAGGCTCCTGTGATTTTAAACCAGGGAACCTTAGTCTTTGGGTAGCTACATTATCTATTTTATTAAATCTACTTTTAAATTATTTTTTAATCTACCTGATGATGTCAGTGTTGCCATTTCCAGTTCTAAAGTCTGATGATGTTATTTTTAAATGTTGTGTATTTCCACATATAACCCATTTCGAAAAGGAAAATGCGTTTTTCAGAAAAAATCTTTGGCAGTATAGATTTATGTGTAATTTTTTCAAAAGCATCTCAGTCTAATTTACTTAACAAATACTCATTCAATAGCTGGTGTGTCAGGGCTTAGGCACTGTCTACACAAAAATGATGGATACAAAATTCTTGTCCTTACAATCTGTTGGAGGAAACAACATAGTTATTCCATGATAATGTGGTGAATGCCAGGACAAATGGTGCCCAGAGCATTGTGGGGCACTGGGTAGAGAAAAGAGACAAGGAAGGCTCTGGGTGCTTCCTAACTTAAGTGGACAGGTACACTGGAGCCTGCACACTACCCGCAGGGCTTCCATTCCCCTGAGACTAAAGTCCAAATGCCTCCCTTACAACATGGGCCCTTGACCTGTGGTCCACAGACTCTTAAGAGGTCTCAGGGAGTTCATGAACTAGGGAGGAATAAAACCAATTGATTTGTTAACTTCTAACTTCAGTTAACACTTCCTTCTAGCATGACTGCAGCCACAAACCACAGTAGTATCAGCAGTTCCTATGACTTCATCATCAGTAGAAATCACAGATACTTCCTATCACATTGCAGTTGCTGTAGAGATCTCATAACACTACTTATGAGGTGGGATTAAAACGTATGGCGAATGTTGCTGCTGCGTGCCACCCAACAGAAAGTCAGGGATCTTCAACACAGGAAGAGGTACATCGTGTGTGATAAGTTTCAACTTGTTCGGTGCAGTTGGGTGTGAGCTATGGTTGAGAGAAGGTGTGTTCTAGAGTTTTCCATAAATCATCCCGCATCATGACCAAATGATCTGTGTCACACATTGCATCTGGTATATGGCAATTTCTGTCAAATAAAAACATTACGGTGTGTCCTCATCCATCTTATTCATGGGATCTGGCACTGTGCGACTTCTAGCTCTTCCCCAAAGTCAAAGTGACTATGAAAGGTAAACCTTTAGGATCGATTCAGGACATCGAGGCAGCCATGACAACCAACTAAAGACACTCACAAAAGAGGACTTCCACAACCGCTTCTGAAAGTGGCAAGAATGATGGGATAAGTGTGTTCGAAGCAAGAGGTAGCATTTTGCGGGGCATTAATGGCAATGTGTCTTTTACTCTAATAGATTTTTTTGAAATTTAAATATTCACCGTATGTTTTGATTATACCCTCCTATGCTCATCATGACTTCAAATCATTGCTTAATCAAAAAAAATTAAAAAATCACCACTAGATCTTTTTCTTTTTCCGTTTTTTCTTTTTCTTCTTTTTTTCTTTTTTTGTAGGAAATAAGCTTTTACTTCCACAGTCCATCAAGTGGAAGGCCAACAAAACTTCACAAGATACCTTTCATGTGAGGAAAGATACCACCCTAGCCCTGGGTAGCCGGTTTTTTGTTTTTGTTTTTGTTTTCCTAAATCACCACTACCATGTTTCCTCCAAAATAAGACCAGGTCTTATATTAATTTTTCCTCCAAAAGATGCATTATGGCTTATGTTCAAGGGATGTCATCCTGAAAAATCATGCTAGGGCCAATTTTCCGGTTAGGTCTTATTTTCAGGGAAGTATGGTAGATCTTGTTTTAATGTGTCAGTAAAGAAGCACACAATATTATCATAACACACACTGATTCCAGGTAATTGCTATCTCAATAAAATGGTTTCCTTTGTGATCTCTTGTATTTTTATTTGTTTAGAATCCTGATATATGGGGGTGCCAAAAAAATGTATACAAGTGGACACTTTGATCAGCGTCGCTCAAGCAGTAGTTCACCCTAATCAGAAGTGTCTGGGAGCTGAGGGTAACCACTTTGAGCACCTCTTGTAATTGCCAAAGTCAAATGTGACTTGTATTAATTTTTTGTTATTTGTACTTATTGAGTATTACAGTTTTAATAGTTTTTTTTTCTTTCTTAAAATGTGTATACATTTTTTTTGGCACCCTCTGTATATTCTGAGAAGAATCTGTGGCCTCCGTTCAACTACAGAACGGGTCCATGATACCAAAGAAGAATCTCTTTGGTCCCACAGTTTCTCCCTTACTCACTATCCTCCAGTCTCATTGATCTCCTCTTTGAACCCCCTCAGCATGCTCATACCTCAGACCACCACCACATAGGTGCAGAGGTGACAAACAGCCTGGATGGTCGAGTATTTATTGGAAACAGCCTGACAGTGATGTAGCCTGTGTCCATTGGCCTTCCTGACATCCCATCACTCATTAGCAGGCATAAAGCAAGCTCAGTATGACTATTTTTGAAGAGTAGAAAATACCATTTGAAGATTTCATTGATCTTAACAGACAAACCTGAAAAATGCTAATGGAGCAGGTTGCTTAGCTATATCTCACTGCCTAAACCTGCTGCCTGTTTCACCAGGAAAGATGAGCAGACGTTATTTGCATAATGTGCAGGCACAAACTATCAAGAGTCTGTAAATTAATATAGCTGGCAACAGACATTCTTTTCAAAAGCACACACAATAACATGAGCCTCTGAGAGAACTTGTGTCACACAATTTCAGGTTTTTGAAGAGCATGCTTCATGAGGGGGGAAAAGGTAATGGGTTCATTACTGTCAGAATGCAATGTCTTGACACACAGTTTGAGTTGTCTGAATCTGACATTTAATATTTGAGATGATAGTGGCCAAATACCTCTTGAGGTCAAATGCAGAGTTCCTAAAAGGTGAGAAATTGCTGAGATCTGTAATGACAGAGCTGATGAGAAGATTGATGAAATGGTGGTGGCAACCGTTCGAGCCTCCAAAATAGCGTGTGAATGATTTATTCCTGTATCAGCAGAGCCAATAGACAATAGCAGAGTGCTAATTAAATACCAACCACTGGGAAAACACTGTAAATGTCTTTTGGCTCTGTGCTGGCAATTTTAAGCAACGGCCAAATTATTTTCCAATAATTGTTCTTTTTAGACTTAAATTTTATTTGCTTCTGTTCCTTTTTTCTTTTTCCTCAATTGCCAGCATGTTTGATTTGAAACCAAAAAGGAGACAAGAAAAGAATAAAGTGGAGAAGGGGCAAGAGAAAGAAAGAAACTTGACAGGAAGAAAGGGGAGGGAGGAAAGAAGCTCCCATGTGTACTGATCACATTCTATGAGACATATTTCTATTTCTTTCCAGTCTGTGGCTAATTAGGATAATATAATAACTATCATTTATTAAAAATTTATCACAGTTTGGCATTTTATTAAGCACTTACATAGAATAAGAGTTAGCATTTATTATTTACTAGGTACCAGATGTTTTGCTAAGTCTAAATCCTTGCCACTACCCTGCCAGGGTATGGGGACTTTTTTCCTGTTTTTTTTTTTTTATAAATAAGGAAACTGAGGCAAATAGAAAATTAAAGTCTCACTTGAAATATGTTGTCTTATTTTAATGAGTGTGAGAATATCCTAAAACAATTTTTGTAAGACCTTTCATGTAAAAGCAGTTTATAAAAGTTATAGTTTGCTGAGAAATACAATTAATACAACTTAAGGAAAACTGTTAAGTAAACAAGCATTGTATTCAAATTAACTGTTATCTTCAGTTATGAAAGAGAAATAAATGGAGTCTTACTCCTACAATAAATGAAATGCCAAGTGACTTTGGTTTGGAAAGAAGTTAAAATAGGCTGTAAGAATTAGGCATCATGTACTTGGAGAAGCATGATCTTCTGTCCTTTTTCTGGCTTATACTAGGATGTAGGGGGACATTCTTGGAGGCAGGAATTAAAGACTCTGGTGATATGGAATAGAAATGAGGTCAGTCTCCATAATAGTTCCATTATCTGAAACACCTATAGCTGATTGCCAAGGGCTAACCTGCAAAGGCTTTTGAGGCCAAGTCTAAGGAGAAGCCTGGAACTGTATACAATGCAGAGAAGGCTATTCTGTTCAAGTTGGGGGAAGTGATGAGTCAGACAAAAGCTTTTCAATCAATTACATCCAATGCAATGAGGACTGGAAAAAGCTCACAGTAATAGAACGATTGGTGACACAAGTAAGTGAATGTTTCTTTAAACAGCTTGTTGGATAGGAGTGATATATTTTGTCAGTTAACATAAATCATATTTGATGGTATAAAGAAGTTTCATGGGTAAAACCCAAATTGAGTAGGGAGTGAATAAAGTTCCATATGAATCTCAGGAGAAGAAACTACATTGTCATTTTGTGAAGTGTTTCGATTGGGGGAAATATCCACAGAGAATAGACGTGGCATGGAGACCTTTTCCAACATGTAGAAATGACACTTTCTGGAGTGTGTCAAAATGCAGATGAGCCAAAGTTAATATAACAATAATTGAATGAACAAAATATTCATCCCTTTTTGTCTTTTTTGGCGCCCAGGCTGATAATAGCAACAATGCCTAGTGTGACACTGCATGCCAAGGCAAATTAATACATGTGTATTCCCTGTTATTAAGGTCTAAGGGGACCCTGGAGCTTCACTATTTCCCTCTAATAACAAAGACCCACAGCTTCCATGACAGTTGAGATTGCAAAGATGCGAGCAGATTCATCAGAGAAACTGAAAGGTCCCTTTGGGCCTGGGGTATTCCAAGTTTCTCTATGGCGCTATTGGAAATCAGATGGACACCTTCTACACTGCATATCCTAAAAAGACCAAGCAACACATATGTTTGAATAAGCAAGTCAGGGCTTAGATAGTCTCTGATAATTTCTTGAACAGAATGCTCTAGCCTGGGTCTTAACAACATCCACATGCCCATCTCCCCACTAGTTCTTCATGCTGAGTTTGGAAGACTTGCCATGGGCCAAACATAGATCTCACCAGAGTTCATTATGCTGGAGCCGCAGCCCTCAACTTCAGATAGACTTTCATTCTGCTCTTCATCAGATACATTTAATGGCAAGTGGGTGTTTAAACCACAGGGAAGGGACGGCAAGAACAAATATATAATTAGATGTTTCCTGGCTGTGTGCTTTGTGAATAGGCCTGTGGATTTTCTCTTGCCCTAATTGACTTGCACTAATTGTCAGCAGCTTCCCACAGCAGAGACCTGGGCTAAATTTGATCCATGAACTTGAAGTTCAAGGTGAGGAATTGTGCATCTACAACAACAATTATAACTATAATTAAGGATGGGTTGGTTTTCTTTTCAGCTTGCCTTTTCATTTCTCAGTGAGCATGGCAGTGATTTCCATTAATAATAAAGGTATTCTGGAGATGGAGAATTAGGAACTGGTTGACTGTCGTTAATTGGCATCTTATTGTATTCCCATAAATTCTGTCTAGGACCGCTGTGAGTAGATTTAAAGTTGCTAGGAAGAAATAAAATATACAGCCCTTTACAATGAAGTTGTTTTAAGCTGGAAGCTTTTGTGTTTTAGTGACTTTGATGCAAGATAAATATTAACTTGAGGCTTTTGTTTTAGAGAATACTAAAGAGTATTCTGGTGGATTTCCATAAACTTCCATTGGAGTTTCAGGATGGAATATATTTTAAAATTGTATAAAAATAAAAATGACAGTATGACAAATTCACTTTCTGCCATGTCTTGGGTAGTCCATCCACCTCATCACATGTACAAACAAACCAAAATTATTGACAATGAAAGCCCAACAGTATACCTAATTGGGATATGCTAATTGCAGGATTTTAAAGAAACTAACAAAGCTCAGAATAAACAGCGTTCTCATTTTATAAACAGTGATAACAATGATTAAATGGAGATTTTCTTTGGAGTTCTGTCTACACTGAATTTTAAGTGAAGGTTCAAGGTGTCAAATCAATTCCTATGCAATTTGTAAGTGTGGTTTTATTTGGCTGTGGCTCTGGGCCATAGGCCTCTCAGTGGAAGAAAGAACACCAGAACCAGGTCAGAAGGGTTACTAAACGGAGGCCTTTGGCAAATTGCTGAAGATCTCTGAGTATTAGTTTGTTCATCTTTGAAGGGAGGAAGGAATGCATAACCGACAAGGTTGTTGGGAAGGGAGAGGACTGGGGTGGTACTAGCAGGGTGCCCAGGATGCACACTGTCAGGGGCCAGCTCTGCACTCGTGTGACTCCAAGGCTGAGCACCTCCATTCCGCACCCTACATGCTTCCCTCACCTCATCTAGTCCTGGCTCTCTTAGAGTTGGCACACGGAAAGCCCTATCACAGTGCCTGGATCATACTGAGGATCAAAAGCGTTTACCCCTGTTTATCCCATCTACTTCACTGGTGTCTTCTGAAAAGTACATAAGGGAAAGTACGTGAATGTGGTTGGGAATTTCTGTACAAATGTTAACTGTGCTAAATCACTATTGCAAGTAGTAGTTATATTTCTATTATCATTAGCAAAGACGTGTATCTGGGTACGTATATGTATGTGTCTGTGTGTATATATATAGTAGATATAGTTAGTTGAAGAATTTAAATTAGATAATATGTATTAATTAAGATGTTGAAGATAACTCTTTGAGGTGGGATTGAAATTATTTCAATTTCAATGATTTATTCTATTTCAATAATTCAACTATTCAATTATTCAATTTCAATTACAAATTCAAATACAAATTAGAGATGCACTTGGTAGGGATGGTCTTCTCCTGCCATATTTAATTTGACTACCAGTCCAGTACCGTGAGGATACAATGACTTTGTACCAGAAAATAGGCAGGGTTTAGAAAACAAATCAGGACTGAATATTGTTCCAGACTGGGAGAGTATAGTCTGCCTGCTGGTAACTGGTGCTAACTGCCTGCTGGATGAAGGGGAGAAACTTGAACAGTTGTAGTTTAATTTGGGGGAGATGGGTAAGCAGGCATTTAACAGGACTGGCATTCTTACCACCCCGACATTGAGTCATTTCAGTGAGAGCTGTAATAAAAACTGGCCATCTGTGGTGATCTCTGGTTTGGCCATAAGCACCCTTTGAAGGATTCTTAAAGAACTGCCGAACTTTATATGAATTAAAGGCTAAATTTATTCAGAGCAAAGAAAGATTTTTGCTGTGAGAAGGATGTGTTTCATCACATGAGTCATGGCAGATAATTTAGGTCAAGTTCAAACATAACATACTTTTCAAAAGTAAATCTGCAAAAAAAGCAGAATTTTTAGAGTCAACTTAGTTTTTGAAATTTTATATTTCATTCTGAACTTTCAGGCAAGTTCAGTGGCTCAAGAATGCTGTTGGAAAACACATGTGTCTGGGTCAGATAGAAGACTAACTTGGGGTACATTTGGTTGTTGTCTTTCTTTGTGCAGGGAGAATTGTTTTCTCACTGTTTCTGTGCACCAGCAGGAAAAGAAGCTATGCATACATGGCATTTGTGTCTGCATTATCCAGAACTTGTCCCAGTCTGTGCTAAGTGTTTGGTACATTGGAGATATGGGAGCTTTTGATGAGTCACACTAGCTGATGTGTTGGGACTGTTCGTTTAACATATACAAACAAACCCAAATTTCTGCTATGGTTTATAATCCAATGGGGAGTGAAAACCTGCCCATGTCTGTGGATAAGGCTTACCTTCATTCTTTCTCCATGGATATGGTTTCCATAACTGACGGTGGATCTAAAGTCTAGAATAATAGTAGCTAATGTGTACTGTGCATTTGCGATGTGCCAGGCCCTATTCCAGGTTCTTTATGCCCCCCCGCCCCATTATACAGGTCTAGAAACTGAGGCATGGCTAAGTAAACAACATTCTGTATATTCTGAAACCAGGAGCCATGGCCTTGGCTCACACTCGTCCTGATGTAATGACTTTAAAACCGTTCGTATATGTGCATGTACATACATAATTTTGAAGACCTGTGAAGAGATTCTACCTTGAATAGAAGGTGTTTGTATTGAGGTTTTTTTCCTTTTTTTTTTGTTGAGTATTAAAGCTGAGAGCAGCAGAGATAAAATTGCCAGTCTTGCCAGGTTCTCAGGTTCGATGCTTCTGCCTGTGAAAGATTTGTACAACAGGTCTCTCGAACTCCAGTCTTTCAGGGGCCAAGGAAAGCCACGTGAGTGAGTGAAGCAGGCTGGGAGGTATCTCCACTGAACTTCAAGCATGTCTTTGACATGGCTCCAGATATTAACTGCCATGAAGGATTAGCCACGGTAGCCTCATTTCTAATTTTTCTAAAGGCAGAGATTAAGATTAAAAATATGTTTAGTGGTTACCAGAGGGTCAGGGGGGTGGGGGGTGGGGGGTGGGAGATGAGGATAAGGGGGATCGAATATATGGTGATGGAAGGAGAACTGACTCTGGGTGATGAACACACAATGGGATTTATAGATGATGTAATACAGAATTGTACACCTGAAATCTATGTAATTTTACTAACAATTGTCACCCCAATAAATTTAATAAATAAATAAATAAATAAATAAATAAATAAATAAATATTAAAAATATGTCAACTTTACAAATATTAAAAACTTTAAAAAATAGAATGCAAACCAACACAAACATATCTGTGGATCGTATGGCTCAAGGGTTATCATTTCAAGATAATCTCTGTTCTGGGTGAATGATGGGTCACCTGTAAGGGGTTTTTGTTTCTTGTTCTCCCTTTAAGGTGGAAGGAAAGTTATCACCTATGAGAAATTGCTTAAAGAAAGACATATTTATTGTCTAGTGCCCAGTTATAGCTCTGTATGCTTTCTACTCAAGATGGGTTATCTCTTTCCATTGCAAAATATGGTAGGCACTAACTACACATGGCTATTAAAGTTACTTAAATAATTGTAAAATTTCATTTACTTTCACCAACCACATTTCAAACACTCAATAAGACATGGGGCTAGTGACTACCATATTGGACAGAGCAGAATAGAATATTTCCATAATTATAGAAAGTTCTAATGAACAATCCATGTCTAGAATCTTAGACTGTGGCAGCTAGTTTATGTGACTTAATGATATAAGAGGATGCTCACATGGTAAGAATTGAGTCAAACTTTTTCAGAAATGTCTTTCCTGACATATTCACCTATGTGATTGGAATTCCCACCATAGGAGTATTAGCTTAAAAGGTAGTATAAAGTGTTTCCTGGGAAGAAGTGCTAGTTAGTACCACCAAGTCATTGCAGTGATCCTTGCAGTAAAGTTACCTGAGGATATTTTCTAAATTCAAGTATTTGGGCTCTACTCCATGTCTACTTTATCAGCATTTCTAGAGAGGTAGGCCAAGTCATGTCTGGTCCTCAGGATGTCCCTCAGGAATCCTGATGAAGGCCTCTGGTCAAGTACAAATCAAGTTTTCCAAGTCATTCCAGCTTTGGGACTACTCAAAGGATTGGGTCATAATCAAATGGTTTCCTGGATAAAATCCACCTATAATTTTTTGGACTTCTGTACCACTAAATTCCATGGTGGCCATTTATGGTGTTACCCTGGTAGAGCAAGAAAATCAAGGAAATATAAGAGTACTGATCTACCGCAAAAGAAGGAAGACTTTTTTTCAAGACTGACAGATCTTTCATTTACATTTAGGTGGCCACACCTTCACTAATTTACAACTCTTTGGAGATCCCCCAAAGTTAACACTGCCCTTTGAAATTTTAATTCCTCTGGGATATGCTCTACATGGAAACCACCGGTACCAGATTGGAAACAGCTATTGGTGAGGCACAAGGGAGAGTGGGTCCATCTCTGATCCTGGACCTCACTGAGTTCTTCTCAGTCCCTCCCAGAAAGCCACAGGTCCTTTAAATATGGGACCCTTGGAGACCTGTTTGATCTCCCAGTGTTCCAGGAAGCTGGACTACAGTAGCATGGGTGGGGTACTGGGTGGTCTTGCTGTCTCCGCACAGAGAGGAGCAGACATGGTTTGGAACAGAGATACTATAGATAAGGACACATCAGGCTACAGAGAGTGAGAGGAACCAGGTAGCAATAGGCACAAAGAACACAGGGAGAAAAGCTCGTGAGTGCTCCTATGAGCATTCTTGTGGCTGATTCTTTATAGCCTGGCCTGTGGCACACGGAAAGGGTCATGTGCAGGCCTCATTGATGATCACATCGTGACCAATAACCCCTATGAAGTCACATCAATTTCCTGAAAAGGCTACCCAAAGCATTCCCACAACATTATTCTGTCAGTAGTTTTCACTTAACATAGTGCCTCCAAAATTGTGTTGCACACTAGAAAACCCTGGGAAAACTAAACATTTCAGATGCTCAGGTTGTTACATACCAACTAATTCAGAATGTTTATGGGTGGATGCCAGCATCAGTATTTTTTAAGAGGCTAAGTGATTTCAATATTCATCAAAGCTTGGGAACTGCTGATTTAACACCAAAAGCATCACTGGAAAATGACTGTTGTTGGGGTCTTGGCCTGTTGCTCAACAGGGCTCAAAGTAACTGACCATCATCCATGTCCTCTAATTCTAATTATTTTCTTTTCTGTAGCCATCAAGTGGGCTTCCTGTAAGTGTGGTACATAATCTAAGTTTTCTCTTCATTTTGTACTCCATAGGAAATTTTAATAATTCTCTGGGTGTGCAAAGGGCAGAACAGGTCTATTTGAGTGGCTACTGTTCTTGAATTAGAGAAACTCCAGTGTCTACGTGGGATATCCAGAGGTTCCTGTGAGAATGATGCTTAACTTCTCCCAGCCTGAGTATCTCCATCTATACTTGGTCATGAGGATTCAAGGACATAATCTAGTGGTTCCCAACCATCTTGTGCAGATAATAATCTCTTGAAATGATTTTTTTAGCATATATCAACCTCCTCCTGGAGACCCTGATTCAATAGGTAAGAGTGGAGCCTTGAATCAGTATTTTTAACACGCCTCCCAGGTGATTCCAATACTGTTCAAAGTCTGACAATCACTAAACTGACGTACATCAAGCATTCAGTATGAAGTAGGTGTTATTATCTTCCTGTCCCTCAATTCCTGTGAATATACTTTTCCTTCCACCTGGCTAGGGGTTAATTGTGCTCTAAGACAGAATTATCTGGTCATAGGAAGAATAAATAAAATAATCCCTCATCTCAGAAGTCTGTGGATTTGGTATCCAGAGCCATTCTTCAGCAGATGACTTGTGCATTTCAGAGGTTCAATTCTTTGAGTTCTGTTTGTTGACAAATGAACTTGCATGTGAGTACTTCAAAGAGTTGAGAAGGCTTGTCCCTTATGGACTATGCAAATTATATCATGGCCATATGACCTGATTATTTCCCAATTCCTGTCTTGCATTCTCGCTTATTTCCTCATCCTCTGGCTCTTTCTTTGACTGTACTCAACAAAGTACTTTGAACTATACCCCAGCATTGCACCGCTTCTTGCAGTTGTGAGCATCTGCTCACAACTCCAGGAGATGTGTTTGGCTTCAAATATATACCTATATGGTTTTCTCCCTGAGAACAGACCTGGTAAGCAGCTCTGATCAACTCTATTGGCCCCAGAACACTGCACTAGAATTTGCCCCCTTGCTTTTAAGTATCTGTCATGGTACTTTGGCTATGGTAACAATGATCCTAGCCATGTGGCTGCTATGATTGTCTCAGTGGCTAGAGCTTGTTTGTGTTGTTCCAGTCTCTCCATTAGTCCAAAAACATCTTAATGTTGAGCCATGTCCTGGTGCCTAACTATAGGCTAATGAAGATGAAATGTTTGGTCACTGAGGGAGAAGGGGACTCCTATTACCTCTTGTACTTCTTCTTCAGACCATTCATCACAGTTACAATTGTATGTTTGATTGGGAAGCGAATGCTTACTCTCCACTGGAATCCCACTAAGAGCCACATAATCATGTTTGTGCTTGCCCTTTTATCTCTGACACCTAGCAGAGTTCCAGGTGGGAAGTGGACAGGCAACAACTATTAGATGAATTTAGGCCCTACATAGCATAATTTTCCTTTACAACAGTGTCCAGAATAGGCAAAGCATCATTCCCATTAAGAAAAATGACATCACTCTAAGAAGTAATTTCTATCATCTATAGGTATTTGAGGCATCATGGTGTGATTCAGACGCACATGGTCCCCATTTCTTTTGTAGTAATGCACCCAAAGCAAGCAAATGAAGAACTGTCAGCATGAAGGACGTCAACCCAACTTGTATGTTCTTATGCATCCAGCATTTAAGTGTTCTTGGTACTATCAACACTGACCAGTGAAACTTCATGTGAAAACATTCTGGCAAGGAGTTAATGATACTCAACTCATATTAAAAGCAGTTTGGATAGGCTAATTGTTTTTTTATAGACCTTATTGTTAGCATAGCCATTTAGTCTCCCTTTTTAAGAAGATTTTTATTAAAATATAACTAACTTACAATATTATATTAGTTTCAGGTGTTATTCAACATTTGTATCCTAAAGAAGAGATTACCGTGATAAATCCAGCAATCTGACCCACTACATTTGCTATGCTTTACATTATGTCCCCATGACTTATTTATTTTTTTATCCCTGGATATTTGAACCTCTTATTCCCCTTCATGTTCCCCCCCTTTTTTAAATTTTCAATTACAGTTAACATTCAATATTATTTTATATTAATTTCAGGTGTACAGCATAGGGATTAGATATTTGTATTATTGATGATCCCCCTGACTAGTCTACTACTCACCTGGCACTATACATAGTTATTACGACATTATTGACTATATTTTCTATGCTCTACTTTACATCCCCATGACTATTTTCTTACTCCTAATTTGTACTTCTTAATCCCTTCACCATTGTCACCCAATCCCCCAGATCCCATCCTGTCTGTTAGCCCAGTAAATCTAGAACACATCTGACACCATGCATATTTATTACAATGTTATTGACTATATTTCTTATGCTATACCATACATCCCCATGACTACTGCGTAACAACCAATTTGTACTTTATAATCCCTTATTCTTTTTCACCCACCTCCCCAACCCCCATCCAATTTGGAAAGCATCAAAATGTTCTCTGTATCTGAGTTAATTTTTGTTTTGTTTGTTTGTTTCTTTTGTTCTTCAGGTTCAACATATAAGCAAAATCACATTGCATCTGTGTTTCTCTGTCCGACAAACTCCACTCAGCACAATACCCACCAAACCACCACACATGGCAAGAACCCATTCCCTTCTCTGGCCGAGCAATATCACATTGTATGCATGTACTACGTACTCTTTACCCCCTCATCCATTGACAAGAACCCAGGCTTCCTCTACATCCTGGCCATTGCAAATAATGCTGCAATGAACATAAGGATGAACATGTCCCTAAAAGTAGCATTTTGGATTTTTTCAGATAAATACCCCAAAGTCAGATGACTGGATCCTTCTTTGTCTCTTGTTTTGACCTTTGTTTTAAAGTCTGTTTTCTCTGGTATATGTATTGCTACCCAAGACTTTTTTGTTTGTTTCCATTTTCATGATATGTCTTTTTCCATCCCTTTACTTTCAGTCTGTGTGTGTATTTCGATCTGAAGTGAGTAACTTGTAGGAAGCATATGTAAGGGTCTTGTTTTCTTACCAATTCAACCACCACATCTTTTGGTTGGAACACTGATAGATATGTAGTCATTTCCATTTTATTATTCATATTTTGATTTTTCTTTTTTTTCTTTTTTATCTTGAAGAAGTCTATCTAAGATTCTGGTTTTGTGGTGATAAACTCCTTTATCTCTTCACCTATCCTTCAATTCTAAATGATAGTTTTCCTGGGTAGAGTAATCTTGGTTGTAAGTCCTAGCTTTTCATTACTTTGAGTATTTTGTGCCAGTGCCTTCTGGCCTGCAAACTTTGTGTTGAGAAATCAGATGAAAGTTTTATGGGAGTTATGTCATAGGTAACTAACTGCTTTTCTCTTGATGCTTTTAAGATTTTCTTTGTGTTTAAGTTTTGGTATTTTAATTATGATAAGTCTTGGTGTGGGCCTCTTTGGGTTCATCTTTTTTGGAACTCTGTGCTTCCTGGGCTTGTTTATCTATTTTGTTCACCTGGTTAGGGAAGTTTTCCGTTATTAATTTTTAAAATAGTTTTCCAATTTCTTGTTCTATCTCATCTTCCAGATACTCTTATGATGTGAATTTTGGTACACTAAATGTGGTCCCATAGGCCCCTTAAAATATCCTTATTTATTTGGATACTTTTTTTCTTTTAGCTGTTCTGATTGGGTGTTTTCTTCTACTGTATCTTCCAAATCACTGATTTGATCCTCTGCTTCATCTAATCTACTGTTGATTGCTTTTAATGCATTCTTCATTTCTGTTATTGTATTCTTTTTTCCTGACTGGTTCTTTTTTACATGTTCTGTCTCCATTTTTCATGTTTCCTATCTCTTTATTGAAGTTCTCAGTGAGATCATTGAGCATCCTTATAAACAGTGTTTTGAGCTCTGTATCTGGTAGATTGCTTGTCTCCATTTCGTATAGTTCTTTCTCTGAAGCTTTGTTGTGTTCTTTCATTTGGGACATGTTTCGTTTTCTCCCCATTTTGGCTGCCTTTTTGTGTTTGTTATTATGTATACTAGGTAGAGCTTCCATGTCTCCCGGGCATAGTAAAGTGGCCTTTTGTAGTAGAAGTTCTGTGGGGCCCAGTGGCACAGTCTTCCTGGTCACCTGAGCCAGGTGCTTCAGATGTATCCTTTATGTAGGCTGTGTGTCCTCCTGCTTTAGTTGATACTTTGTTGCTATTTGCACATCAACGGGAGTGATTGACCCTCAGGCTGATTGGTTGTGAGGACTGGCCATGACTACAGTGGAAGAGCTGTTGTTCAGTGGCTGACCCTATGGAGCAGGATTCACTTTAGTGGGGCTCTGGTCCTTGCTTAGCTTGCCGCTTGGGTGTGTCATCCTTGGAGGCAGACGTGTGATGCTCCAGCTCAATCCGAAGCTGGCCACTGTCTCCTGGGACGGACCCTGACACAGGCCAAGTTCAGCCGGATGCTGTGCCCTGTCCAGAGCTACCTGGCATAAGCCACAAAGCAGTCCACAGATGGCCACCTCCCGTGCTGAGCTTGGAGGTGCCTCAAGAGGCCAAGCTGCAAACCAAGGTCTGTTGCCTCTAGTGCCTGGCTTGTGGCTGCTTAGGAAGAAGTACAGGACATATTGAAGCCAGATGCTCTTGTTTGGGTTTTGTAAATATTTGAGAGATTTTAGGAAGTCTTCAGCATGACCCAAGATGAGCCAATTGTATGGAAAAGCCACTGGAAGTGGATTGGGTATTCCTGAAAGTTGGGTGGGGCAGGGTATCAGGGAATCACCAGGGTGGGGCAGACAAAAGGTATTAGCCAAGTTGATGGAAACTCAGCTATAGTGGCCACCTGCATCTGCACACCAGGAGGGGGATGGCTCAACAAGGAAACAATGCATTCTGCCAGCACTTCCATCTGGGAGAAAGTTGCCCCTCTAGCCTTCATTCTGAAACCAAACAACCCAATTTCTCCCTGTATGTTCCTGGCACTTTTCAAACTGCTGTCCCAGCGCTGGAGGTCAGAATGAGTGAGTCTATCTACAGACTCACAGAGTGAGTCTGTCTACGTCTGGGACTGTAGCAACCCTCCATCTCACTCAGTCACAATCTTCTGGTTTTCACAGCCAGAAGTTATGGAGACCACTCTTGCAGCACTGGAAACTTTGGCTTTGGTGACTGGTGTGGGACTGGGACCCCTTGCTCCTCTGGGAGAGGGCATCTCTGCAGCTGAGATACCCCTTCTGATTTTTAATGGTCACACCTGTCACACCCATGTGTGAACCGTCCCATTCCATGTCTCTGCCCCTCCTACCAGTGTTGAGGTGGCTTCTTACTTGTAAGACTTCTGTTCAGCTAGATTTCAGGTGATTCTCAATGATGATTGTTCTGTAGTTTAGTTGTCATTTTTATTTGATTGTGAGAGGAGGCCAGCACAGAGTTTACCTGCTCTGCCATCTTGACTGGAAATCCATTTAGTCTCCCTTACACAACCTAAATCTCCTTTGTTCACACATAGATTCAGGCAGCTGACTATTATATATAGGGTGGTCAGGAGCACTGAGAGGTCTCCATTCAGAATCTGGTTGCCCTGGATGAACTTCACACTCAACCTAAGGAGAAGAATATTTGTAGTGAGTTAATGAGTGATGATGAGAAGTGAAATAAGGGACTGATTGAAAAGCTTTAAAAAATATTCAAAATGGGAAAACATATTAATAAAAAAAGTAGGATGTATGTCATTAGTGCAAAATCCACAAAGGCTAGGAGTATGATTTTGGGTCTGTCTTTCAAATGTCTCTCCTAGGGCAGTGTAGTGAGACCTCTTTAAAGAACATATCAGATGCTGAGGTGGATGCCAAAAAATTGTATTCCTCAGTTCCTGGCTGTACACTAGACAAATGAAGCTAGTTGGGCTTAATGATATCTGATCTTGTGAAACAATTATATGACAATGACAAGATAGTATATGATTTGTCTCTATCCAAATTAGTAGAGGTATTACACAAGTCCTCTAGAGAATGAAGCAAATATTTTGGACTACATTTTTCAGGAAAGTATTTAGGGAGAAGGTGAGGAAAATTGACACAATGAAAAGTTTGAATAGGTGGGAGTAGAAAGAGGCCATTAAAGTTTGGGTGGGGAGAGATGAGGGATTGGAGTGTGTGTGAGCAAAAAGCAAGAATGATCATATATGTTTCTCAAGTTGAAATAATTCTGACTTGCCTGATTTTCACTGAGAAAGGGTGGGTCGATAACTTTCAACTAATTTGTATATGAATATACAGAAGTTATATCTACCAATTTGATTTGATTAGAAAAAAAACAGCACCTAGTAATAAACTGGTAAACCATGTTGGAAGTGTGAGGCTCTGCCCATGGTAGTTGACATCTTTTTTGCTTGGCTGGCTTAGATGATCTGGCTTTTAAAAGAGAGTGCCTCCTCCTCCCTTACAAGTACATACATCCCACACAAATCTCCATCAAAGAATGTGACCTTCTCAGATAGCAAATGGAAGAGAGTTTCTAATTAGTAAGGAAGCATAGGCAACCCCCAAATAATCAATATTGCATAGGAACATTCATTTTCTTGTGTTTCATAATTTTGCTAACACGTACCTTACCACATATTGTAAAGCAGAAAGATATGAGCATCTTATTTTGATAACAGTTGTGGTGAGATAATGTCAAAATATTATGTAAAATAAAACCTTTAAGTAAGGAGAAAAAGACCTTACTATCTCAGATTCCCACCCCCACTCCAAACTTCCTTGTCTGAGCTTGTCGCTTCAAGCTGTTAGGACTGTACCAGCAATTACATGTATTCATCAGAGAACATAAAATGAGCTCACTAGATATCAGTAAGTATTTCTAAGTGTTTTGGTTTCCATGAGTCTTAAGTGTGAATTTTTGGCTAAAGATTTTATTTAAGAAAAAAGCTCCTCATTTATTTTTCTACAATAATATTAATAAAGCTTAGTCGATGGTATTCAGCTATCTGTTCTATTCAGCATTGTAATGCAATCGTATGAAATACGAAACTCTATGAAAAGAAGTTCCACTTCGCAGAGCCTTGTGATGCATCATTGTTGAATTTTTGATGGAGAAATTAGTTACAAATAAAATGAGAGGTTTGTATATTTACTATGTAAGCCAATGGATTCAACTAAATCCTTTTCTACTGCAACCATCAGAAGTCAGTTCCTTCCCAGATTCCTGAGTTTTGCAGCCGTTTTTTTCTCCCTATGTCATCTATCCAGCACCACCTTCACTCTTCTGTCTGTTACTTTCAGTGACTGCCCATTGTCCATGTTGATATCTGAGTTTTATCGAATATGGCTTCAGAATAGTCTAAAGCCCATTATTACCAACATCCACAGTTCTTCCCCGGAGTCCATTCAAATCATATAGAAAATATCTCTCCTGTGGTTTAACAAGAGGCAAAAACCAGGCACTTGATGTTCCCCATATATGAATCCAGGAAGAGGATTTGAAAGCCAATTGGCATGGCTGCTCTGGAAACTTTACGTTTTCCATCTCCTCCCTCTCAATATCTCTGTATTTTCCTCTGTTATCTCCATAGTGCTTGTCAATACTTAACAAATTACATGCTTTATTCATTTAGTTTGTTTGTTGCCTGCCTAGTCCCATTAGAAAGTGTTATGAAGGCAAGGATTTTTTTATGAAGACAAATATTTTTTATAATTTAGTTGACTTTTTAAATTTTTTATTAAATTTTTTGAGGTGACATTGGTTAGTAAAATTATATAGGTTTCAAGTGTACAATTTTATAATCCATCATCTATGTATTGCATTGCGTATTCACCACCCAGAGTCAGTTCTCCTTCCATCACCATATATTTGACCCCCTTTACACTCTTCTATCAACCTTCTCTCTCCTTACCCTCTGATAACCACTGAACTATTGTCTGTGTTCACTTTTATATCTCCATTATCTATGACAGTGCCTGGCACACAGGAAATGTTCAATAAGGATTAGTAGAATGAATAATGTACAGCAACAGTGCTCAACCAGGACAGTTTTCCCTTTTGGGAGCATTTGGCAAAGGCTGAAGACATTTTTGATTGTTGGATCTGGAGACATGGGTAGTGCTACTCGCATACTACAATGCATTGGACAGCCATCCACAACAAAAAATTATCTGCCTCCAAATGTCAATAGTGTTGAGATTGAGAAAATCCTGGTGCACAGAATCTTCCAGAGTTCTGCCAGGAACTTTTGCTGCCATCTCTCCTGTGGCTCCCTCTGGCACATCTTCTAAACTATACATAATTCTGCTCCCTCTCCTGACCACACTTTCCTGTTTGCTATTTTGTCATCCAGAAATTGAACTCTCTCTCATTTACTCCTTTTTGTATTCCTTTACTGTCATTTTATTATTATTTCCTAAAGGAGGGGTGGAAAATATCTGTACTCAGCTTGAACTTGAAACTCTATCATCCTTATCTTGTTTAAATGTCATCTTTTTTCTGAAGCTTTCAGTATGACTCTAGCCAATAAGTTGTATTTTCTTCTCTAAAACCCTAGAATATTTACCGTAAGTTTTGGCCATTCAGGTAATGTATGAGGGTTGCTGCTCTAACAGAGACCCAACCACAGTAGCTTAAAGAAGAAGAAAGTTTATTTCTCTCCAACGTAACGTTCAGGTCAAAGCTAATAGGATGGCTCTGCTTCATAGAATTACTCAGAGATTTGGGCTACCCCCTTCTTGTTACTCTGGCATTCACAGAGTATTACTCTCAACTAAAAGGATGGTGATCTAGAAGAAGGGGAGAGAGAGGCAATCCTATGTAGTATTTTCTTTTAAATTTTGATGTGTGTTAAATATGTATGGTATATGTGTGTACACATGTGTGACTCTGTGTGTGTGTGTGTGTGTGTGTGTGTGTGTGTGTGTAAAGTGTTAACAGTAGTTATTTCTGGAAGGTAGGATTACAAGTGATTTTTAATTTTCATTGTTTTACTCTTCTATAAATGGATGATAGACAGTATTTCTTTCAAACAATACAGAACCGGAGAACTATAAATACAAAACACCCCCCCCACACACACACACAAAAAAAGAAATAAAAAAAGAAAGCACATGTTTGGCAATTTAAGTGAATTAAAAAAGTGATTATCTCTTAAAATATATCTTTAAACTATAATACTTATGTCTATATATTATTACCTTTCAAAAATAAATTTAAAAAATCAGGTGTTTGATATTGTAGAATTAGAACTCCTAGCGTGACTCTCCCCTCCCCCCTTTTGACCGATTATTTTGACATTTAGCAAATGACAGGTAAGTTTAGCAGCTGGGAGAAGAAAGGGGGAAATGCAATGGAAAGTGGACAAAGCAGTGTAGATGAGATGGCGGAGAAATAGAGCAAGAATATGTATTCAGAGAGGTATGAAGATTGATAACAATGGCTTAAGTCAGCAGGTAGAAAACATTTGAGGGAGGACATGGGAAATTTATTAGAACAGAAATGGAAGGAGACAGTAAATTAAGCTTACATTTGAAAATGAAAAACAAAAACACAAAACCTGAAGTAACTGGTAATAAACCTGAATTACCTGGACCTGAAAAGTTTTGTTCTTTACCTGTTAGTCACCAAAGTTAAGCCCTTCTTTGACCATATGTGGAATTAGCTGTTATTCCTCAACTTCCGTGGCAGTTGTGAAAGTGGTACTAAGGCTCTAGGCGGGGAAATGGAAGCTCATTTCAGAAGTACAGTTGAAATCCATTTGATGAAAGGGACAGGAAGCTTTTTGCTAAAGGTTAAGTGAATATATTACAAATTAATTCATAGACCCTGAAGCTGTAAACATGGGATCGTTTCAGGGATTTCTTTATGTTTAATGCCACAATCTGAGATTACTGGAGCATAATTCTTGAGTAACACAAATAATGCATACATTCCTATAAACTTTTATAGTTTTTATTATTAAAATATTATGAACATTTTTATTTTCCATAGACATGTAAACATCTATTACTTTTCATGGTTATATTCCGTTAAATTAAAGTTCCAGTAAATATACTTCTGGCAAGGTTAGCAAGGTTGGCTATTAGGATATATATTTGTTGAAGCCAATTTTTGTTTGGCCTGTAAAGAAATGGATTGATTGTTTGTGCTCCATCATCACCACCAAATCTATATGTTGAAATTTTAATCCGCAATGTGATGGTATTAGGAGTTGGAGCCTTTGGGAGGTAATTAGATCATGAAGATATAGCACTCATGAATGGAGTTAGTGCCCTCCAGACAGCTCTTTTGCTCTTTCATTCCATGTGAGGCTACAAAAAGTCAACAGTCTGCCATCTGGAAATGGGCTCTGATCAGAAACTGACCACATTGGCACCCTGATCTTGGAGTTTTATCCTCAAGAACTATGGTAAACTGCTCAGTCTATGGTATACTTGTCAGAGCAGCCCAAACAGAATAAGACAACACTATTTATTTGATTATTTATTTTTCATCCTTAGACATTTTTTAATAAAACAAAATAATCTTTTTTAAATTTGGTTGTTCTAGGTGATTTATGTAAGTTAAAAAAATAAACTCTGTTTTGCTTTATGCATATTGCTAAGGGAGTTGTTCAATGATTAATTAAAAGTTATTATAAATATTGAGAATTAGAATAGAGCAAGGGTTATTGCCATTTATTGACAAAAGTGACAAAGAGATATTCAAAGGAACCTAATGAATGTATCTGTTGATTGTATCCAGATAGAAATATGAAAATATTTTTAGTGTTCTATATGAGAAAACTAGAATATGACCTATTCTAAATCCCATTATATTTTGCTATCCTTAGAACTTATATTAACAGCTATATAATTTTAGAGATTGTATCGCTGTTAATTCTTTTTCTTTTTCCATTTTTTCTTTTCCCCGAACTTGTTATAAAAATCTTCAAACATAGAGAAAAGTTGAAAGAACAGAAAAATGAACACCTGAATAACCTCTAAGATTCAACAGCTGTTTCTTAAGCGAATAAAAATTTCTTTGTTGTATGAATATATGAATTTAAAAAAAAAACACCTAAAAGCAATATAATGCATCCTTTTAGTTCTACATTATATTATTGATATTGAATTGATAAATTGAAATATCTCTGAAAAATCACAACAAAATCTATATTGAAAAAAAAAAAATATTGACTCATAGACCAGGCTCTAGTGAGTGTCCAGCACAAGATGTCTTATTTTACTACACTTTCTCTTTTATTTTTATTTTTTCAAGTCTCCTTCTTCATCATTCTCTCTGCCACCATAATAAAGTTTAGCAAAATAATTATTTACCAAAGAATTGTCAATTTAAATAATATTGGTTACATGCAAAAATCACTTAATTACATTCTGTAATAGGGAGGAATCTATTGTCTTGTGGTTGGTTTGCCTTGTGTTACATGGAGTGTATTTCACGAATCCATAAATGAAATCCACATGTCCTTTACAAATTACTATTTCATTGTATTCCTTGGAAATAAATCACCAAAACAGACATCCATTGAATGTTGAATGCTTTTTTCTTTTTCTTCTCATAGTACACTTCAGAGAATTTAGTTCTGTAGACTAAGAACTTGGTATATGTATTAAATTAGTATGAATTTACCAAAAAGTGACATTTTAATTAAACATTTTAAAGTCTGCAGATCTAAAGTTATCAGATAAAATATAGGATGCCCGGTTAATTTTGCATTTCAGATGAACAACAAATAATTATTTTTGTAATAGTATGTTACAAATGCTGCATAGGACATACTTATATTAAAATAATTATTGGGGATTATGTCATAAAAATGGTGGTGTGAGGTGAGCCTTTTGAAATCTCCCCTGGAATTTACAACGAATTGAACAACTATAATTCTACAAAGTACTCCATGCGCAGCAGACAGGCACGACTAAGAGGCATGCAACTGAAATCATCTAAAGATGGGCAAATTGGGCAAGCATGGGAGGAGGGAAGCAGGAAGTGTGGAGACGCAAGCCTCGGGGGTGCTGGAGCAGACTGGAGCTCTGAGCTCTGACCTCCCTGCATTCTGGAGCTACTGCAGTCACAGGAGAGGGAAGAATTCGGACTGCTAGTGCTCCCCATATGACCCACAGTCCCGCCTGAGGGATCAACATATAACACGGCTGAACCCAATGCTCATGGCAAAGACCTCAAAGAAAAGACTGAGGAAAGAAGGGTGACAATTGTGGTTTAAACCCTCACTGTCAAGCAGAGGATAGAAGGCTTAGGCAGGAAGGCTAGCCGACCCCTCCCCACCCACCCAGAGCTAGAAGCACAAAGGTAGCAGTGTCAAATCAAAAGAACAGAATATATGCAGTTCTGAGAAGCACGACCCACAACCACAGACTTGCAGCTCAACTAGTTCCAGCAAGGGGGAGGGAGTCTTGGGTGCAAGACTGGCTGTGTTGGTGGTTGCTGCCATTGCTCTAGGCTGCCTCTGACAACCCACCCCGCCTCTGTCCCCACCTATCTGTGTGGATCCCTGCAGGAGTAAACAGAGTCACTGAAACACACAGGCTCTGAAACTGGTGCAAGAAGAGTTTTGGAACTTCAGAAACTCTCCACATGCCCCCACAGAGGTGGTGCCCTGTGACCCATGTCACCTGTTCACAGAGGAGAAGCCTGCATTCCAGGCAATCCCCCTATTGTGTGAGAAGCTAGAACAGTGCAGAGAAAATATAATACTACAGCATGAGAGAGAATAAAAGGCTGCAGTTGGAGAGAAAATAAAGCATTCTACCAACACCAACTGGAAAACAAAAGAAAGACCTCTTCCTATCAACCTGTTGCAGAACCCACTCCTGTAGATGCCTATGAAGATAAATTACAATTCATTAATTGCCAGGAATAAGCAAGGTAACAAGATAGCTCAGAAAGAAAATGAAAAGTCTCCAGAAAATGAACTTAAAGACATGGAAATATGTGACTTAAATGACAGAATTCAAGATTGCAGTTCTTAAAAAAACTCAACAAGATGCAAGAAAACAAAGACAGGCAGTTTAATGAACTCAGAAACACAATCAAAGAACAAAATGAACATTTTACCACAGAGATTGAAATTTTAAAAAAGAACAAATAGAATTTCTGAAGATTAAGAGCTCAATAAAAGAAATGAAGAATGAGATAGCCAGCTTAGGTAATAGGAGACTTAAAATAAATGAAAGAACTCTACAAGAACTTTCTGACTCCATTAGAAAGAGCAACATAAGAATAATGGGCATACCAGAAGGAGAAGAAAGAGAGAAGGGAACAGAGAATATATTCAAACAAATAGTCGATGAGAACTTCCCAAACTTGTGGAAAGAATTGAATCCTCAAATCCAAGAAGCAAATGGAACACCTAGTTACCCAATCCCAACAGGCCTTCTGCAAGGCACATTGTATTGAAGCTGTCAAAAATTAACAACAAAGAAAGAATCGTCAAGACAGCCAGGGAAAAGAAGACAGTAATCTACAAAGGAAAGCCCATTAGATTATCATTAGATTTTTCAGCAGAAGCTCTACAAGCCAGGAGGGAGTAGAATCAAATATTCAAATAATTGAAAGAGAGAAATTATGAGCCATGAATAATATATCCAGCAAAAATATCCTTTAGACATGAAGGAGAAATAAAGATGTTTCCAGACATACAGAAGCTGAGGGAATTTTCTAACACACGACCTGCACTACAAGAAATACCGAAGGAGGCTATTCGTCCTGAAGCAGGAAAACAGAAGAATACAAAGCCATGAGTAGTATTATGAACAGACAGAAGCAGGAAATGGCAACCCCTACACCAAATAGGACACCATACACTTATACATAACATACAGGGTAAAGAAAGAAAAATACGTGGAGGCTAGACAACATACTTTTAAAGAATGACTGTGTCAAAGAAGAAATAAAAGAGATAAAAAAATATATAGAAACAAATGAGAATGAAAATATGTCCTACCAAAATTTTTGAGATACAGTGAAAGCAGTTTTAAGAGGGAAATTTTTTACAGGCCTATATTAAGAAACAAGAAAAATCCCATATAAATAACCTCATATTACACTCTAAAGAACTAGGAAAAGAAGAACAAATAAAACCCAAAGTCAGCAGAAGGAAAGAAATAATAAAAATCAGAGCAGAACTAAATGAAATAGAGAACAAAAAGAGAATAGAAAAAATTAATGTAACAAAGAGCTTGTTCTTTGAAAACATTGGTAACATTGACAAACCATTGGCTAGACTCACTAAGATAAAAAGAGAAAGACACAAATAAATGAAATCAGAAATGAAACAGGGGAAGTTACCACAGATGCCACAGAAATACAAAGGATCATCCAAGAATATTATGAAGGATTGTATGCCACCAAATTCAATAATCTAGAAGAAATGGATATGTTCTTAGAAACCTATAACCTCCCTAGGCTGAATCTTGAAGAACTGGAAAATCTAAATAGACTGATCACCAGTGAGGAAATTGAATCAGTAATCAGAAACCTTCCCAAAAACAAGTCTGGGACCAGATCACTTCACTAGTGAATTCTACCAAACATTCAAAAAGGTTCTAATACCTGTCCTACACAAACTCTTTCAAAAAAAAAAAAAAAAAAAATGAAGAAGAGGCAATACTCCCTAACTCATTTTATGAGGCCAACATTACCCTGACACCAAAACCTGGTAGTGAATTCTACGAAACATTCAAAAAAGTTCTAATACCAGTCCTACTGAAACTCTTTCAAAAACAATGAAGTAGAGACAATACTCCCTAACTCATTTTATGAGGCCAACAGTACCCTTGCCCCAAAACCTGGTAAGGATAACACACAAAAAAGAAAACTACAGACCAATATCTCTGATGAATACAGATGCAAAAATCCTAAACAAAATTCTAGAAAATCCAATGCATCAATGCATTAAAAAGATTATACATCACGGCCAGGTGGGGTTCATCCCAGGGGCACAAGGATGATTCAACATACACAAATACATCAATGTGATACACCACATAAATAAACAAAATAAGGGACAAAAATCATATGATTATGTCAAGATGCAGGAAAAGTGTTTGACATGACACAACAGCCATTTATGATTAAAACACTTAACAAAATGGGTATAGAAGGAAAATACCTTATCATAATAAAGGCCGTATATGACAAAACCTCAGCTAGTAATATCATAATTAACCATGAAAATCTGAAGCCCTTTGCTCTACGTTCAGGAACACGACAGGGCTATCCCCTATCACCTCTGCTTTTCAGCATAATATTGGAAGTCCCAGCCAGAGCAATCAGGCAACAGAAAGAAATAAAAGCATCCAAATTGGGAATGAAGAAGTTAAATCATCATTTTTTGCAGATGATATGATGCTATATATATAAAACCTCAGAAATTCCACTAACAAGCTATTAGAAACAATGAACGAATACAGTAAAGTTGCTGGCTACAAAATCAATGTACAAAAATCCATTGCATTCCTATACACTAACAATGAAATCGCAGTAAAAGAAAAAAAAAAAAAAAACAACAACTTCCTTTGGCAATTCCAACAAAGAGAATAAAATACCTAAGAATAAACTTAACCAAGGATGTGAAAGACTGACATACTGGAAACTATAAGATATTTTTAAAAGAATTTGAAGACACTAAGAATTGGAAAGACATTCCATGGTTATGGATTAGAAGAATCAACATAGTTAAAATGGCCATATTACCGAAAGCAACATACAGATTTAATGCAATCCCCATCAAAATCCCAATGGCATGTTTTAAAGAAATAGAAAAAAAATCATCAGATTTGTATGGAACCACTAAAGACCCCAAATAGTGAAAGCAACCCTAAGAAAAAAGAACAATGCTGGAGGTATCACACTCCCTGACTTCAGCTTGTACTACAGAGCAACAATAATCAAAACAGCATGGTATTGGCAGGAAAGCAGTCACACAAACCAATGGAATAGAATTTAGAACCCAGAGATAAACCCACATAAATATGGACAGATAATTTTCAACAAAGAAGCCAAAAACATGCAATTGAGAAAAGACAGCCTCTTCAATAAATGGTGCTGGGAGAATCGGAAAGCTACATGCAAAAAAATGAAACTGGACTGCTATCTGTCACAGTGTACCAAAATTAACTCAAAATGGATCAAAGACCTAAACATACAACCTAAAACTATAGCATGCGTAGAATAAAACATAGGTACTAAACTTATGGACCTTGGATACAAAAAGCATTTTTATGAATTTGATCCCAAAGGAAAAGAAAGTAAAAGCTAAAGTAAACGAATGGGACTATATGAAACTTAAAAGCTTCTGCACAGCAAAAGAAACCATCGACAACATAAAGAGGCCACCAACTGAATGGGAGAAGATTTTTGCAAACAGTGCCTCCGAGAAGGGGCTAATATCCAAGATATATAAGGAACTCATACAACTCAACAACAACAAAAAAAAACAAACAATCCAATTAAAAAATGGGCAGAGGACCTGAATAGACATTTCTCCAAAGAGGACATACAAATGGCTAATAGACATATGAAAAATGTTCAACATCACTAATCATCAGAGAAATGCAAATAAAAACCACAATGAGATATCACCTCACCCCAGTCAGAATGGCTATCATCAACAAGACAAATAGTAACAAGTGTTGGAGAGGCTGTGGAGAAAAAGAAACTGTTATACACTGTTGGTGGGAATGCAGACTGGTGCAGCCGTTATGGAAGGTGGTGTGGAGGTTCCTCAAAAAATTAAGAATAGAATTACCATATGACCCCGCAACCCCTCTTCTGGGTATCTACCCCAAAAATCTGAAAACATCTATCCGTAAAGATACATATTCTCCAATGTTCATTGCAGCTTTATTTGTGGTGGCCAAGACATGGAAACAACCAAAGTGTCCTTTGATAGATGATTGGATAAAGAAGGTGTGGTATATATACACAATGGAATACTCTTCTGCCCTAAGAAAAGATGAAATGATACCATTTGTGACAAGGTGGATGGATCTTTAGATTATTATGCTAAGGAAATAAGTCAGAGAGAAAAAAGTTGTGAATCATATGATTTCACTGATGTGGTATATGAAACTGTAAACAACAAAAGACCAAGACTAACAAATGAAAAAACAAAAACTCATAGATACAGGCAATAGTTTAGTGGTTACAAGGGGGTAAGTGGGGAGAGGAGTGGTAGATGAGGGTAAAGGGGATCCAATCTATGGTGATGGAAAGAGAACTAACTGGATGGTGAACACACAATGTGATATATAGATGATGTATTACAGAATTGTACACTTGAAATCTATGTAACTTTACTAACAATTGTCATCCCAATGTTCTTTAATTAAGAAAAATAATAGTAATTATTCATCTGAAATTTGAATTCAACCAGACAGCCTATATTTTTCTTTGCAAATCAGGCAATCCTAGCAGAAAATAGCATGCGCAATGTTTAGTTGTCTAGTTTTTTTGTTGGTTGTATTTTTTTTTTTTGTCTTTTTAAATTTTGCGAGTCTTATGGTTAAGACAAAATATTTAGCTACTTGGTTGATATGTTGAATAAACAAACTTGCCATTATCAGTGAGGAAGATAGCAAAGTGAGATTTAAAAAAAAATACTTAACCTTATAAAATATTTTAATTTTATTTTAACTAATTAATTACAAATTTTCTCCTAAGTGTAAATTAATACATGCTCCATGGGAAAACAACAACAACAACAAAAAACAACAATACACACCTAAAAAATACAGAAAGCCACAAACACACCATTTTATATCTTTATATTAAACTCATTACCTTCCAAAATCAGCCTCTTTTTGGAAAAAACATTAGTCTGGATCTTGGGAAATTTAAATTCCAGTCCTGGCTTTGTTCTTATGAGCTCTATGGTCTGGGCAAGTATCTGAACTCCTCCTAGGATTCTTTGTTCTCATATATCAAATAAAGGGGATTGATAGATTGATAGCTAAGGTCATTTCCAGACCTGAGGTTATAGTAGCCCATGATTTCAGCTTAAATTCCTGGACAATAGTTGTGGATCCATGGTGCTCATGAAACCTGTTCTTGATTAGTATTTCTTTTTTTTTTTCACTTGTTTTTAAAACTGTGCTACTTTTATGTCTTTATTCTTTATTCAAATGGATTAAGTTTTACCTTTAATAAGTGTGATGATGTCATTCATGCAAAGCAATAATTCAAAATTAAATCCAAAGGAAATCTCTCACCAATATTCACATTGTGATGCTGAGTGTATCCTTTAAATGAACTAGGTATTTCTTCCTAAGTCTTTTGAGACTAATTCTAAAAGTTAAATGGTCGAATTAAATGGTGTATCTGGAGGGAAGAACAATTTTGGTGGCCCAATTGTAGATCCATCTTTTTAAGGGAACTCTAGAAGGTAAAAAGAAATGTAGTATGTAGATCATGATACTTCTACTGTAATATATAAACATACAGTTTAGCCCCACCCCCAATTTTTTCCATTGTATTACTTGGATACTCTAAGTGGATTTTTGATACTATAGAGTTACTTTGTTAAAAGGAAGAAAGAAAAAGAAAAGAAAACTTGGATATAATTCATCCTACTGTTTTTCCCTTGGAGAAGAAACTCAGTCCTATTGCAGCTAGGTGACTGGCACAGGGGAAGCTAATTGTTAAGGGAAGCAAAGAGAGTATGTGACAGGTACTTTGCAGATATAGCCCATGTTTTATCACAGTCACACTGTGGGCTGGGGAAGCCCTGGAATTACTGCTGCAGAAGGGGATTGGAAGTGACGTTGTGGGTGTGGGATGGGGAAGGAACTTGTCTGCAGTGCTGCTTGGGGGAATGATTGAGTAGAAGACTTGTTTGGAAACTGCATTTGCACTTCAAGTTCACTATTTCTACTTAGGTTGTTCGATTGTGGGACTTTGATGAGAGTGGCATGGTGTGCAGGAAGGCTATGATGTAAATTATACAGGGGCTATATGTTTTCCAAACTACTTTTTGGCTCTGTCATTGCGTTAGAGGTGGGAGGGTTTTTTTGTGTTTTTTTTGTTTTGTTTTGTTTTAATTTCCAGTTGTACAGATGATAATCTTGAGGATAAGAAATACTTTATTGATTTGCCAAAGATTACAGAGTAATGGGCAGCATTCAAACTTCGGTCAATAGAACCAGAACATCTAGCTGGATTTTGCATTATACCATGCTGATGGAATAAATATGACTTCATCAACTTTGAAATGTTCCCTGAGATGAGACACTGAGCTTTAGGACCATGTGTGACTGTGTTTGCTGCATGTAGCTACATATCCTTCAAAATATAATAATTCAAATTAAATGTCTTTAATATCACTCTGAAAAACATATGGCTGAAACTATGTTTCTATGTGCAAATTAATTGGTAGAAGAAAATAAAACACATTAAATCCCATCACATTAAATAAACTCAGGAGTTATTCATTTAAAAATATCCAGATTGACACAGTTCCACTGGTTGGTTTTAAAATAGTACAATGTTTGATGGGATTCACACTTTTTCTTCTGAGAACAGTTTTTCCCTATCTTCCCACTCTTCCTCCTTTACAGGCTTCTTTCTTGTTTGTACAAAGGTAATATATGCCCCCTGCCCTTTTTTTTTAACTTAAAGTTTTTGTAATAAAAAGTAGTCTCAAAAGGGTGTAACAGAATGGTTGGTGTGAAGTCTGATATGTAAGTTTGCTGCTTTCAACCACATAATCAGTTGAACTCCCAATATACAAATGCAATAACCAATGGTATAATTGTTAGTGAATAAATAGATCTGATGTCAGACCTGGCTACCAAGATAATGGTAAAGAAAACAATGGAGTTCAGAATGTATTATAACCTCGGTTCCATCACCTACTGGTTTGTAACTTTCGGTATATCAATAAAATTCCCTAAGGTATGCTATGTTGGTGATTTAAATATCTTGCCAACTCTAAATTTTACCATTCTTTGAATGTTTTTATAAAACCAGATATATCCATGTCAAAATTTTGAATAATTTATGTTTGTGGTAGCTCCTAGAAACATTATGCTAGTGGTTCTCAAAATGTGGTTTTGGGAGTTAGAAATATCAATTCTCAGGCCTCACTTCAGACTTGCTGAATCAGAAAGTCTGGAGACAAGGCCAGAAAATTGTGTTTTAACAAGCCATCCAAAGTGATGGAGAATCACTATTTTATGCTTAAAATTAGAGAGTGATTTCAAAGACAGGGTGATTCCCAGGTTATTGGACTGAGACCGTCACAGTTCAATCTCTACCTTGACTGCATCCAGGAGGAGCCCCTAAACAGGCAAGAGTGAGGACTGACAGACCACTATGCAAGTGGACAAACAAGGCAGCACAGACTTCTGTTTTCTGATAGACACTTTCTAATTTTATGTCTCCTGCATTTGGGGTTTCAATCTCCGTAGATCAATTTTCAGAGTGAATGTTCATCTAACTATTTCAAATAAATTTTATTGAGTAATTATGGATGAGAAATAAATTGACAACAAGGAAATGAGAAAAGCATCCCTTTGAAAAACCTATTGGTAAATATCTGGCAATTTTGGGGGGTAACACCAGTGTGCCATCTCAAAAAGTAAGACATGAAAAAATGCCCCCAGTAGAGTAGGAGCGCCTGGACTGAAATTGAAGCAGTAATTTGAAGCATCACAGTGAACACCAAAGGTCATGGTGTTTTATTTATTATTGCAATTACAAGAACAATAAAACTGCAGCAGGCAGCAGGGTCCGTGAAGTTTTGTTACCCTCTATGTGACACTGTTCGCCCTCATCAGCACTTCTGATTTTCAGAGGCTGGAGTCTAACGAGCAGCCTCAGCAAGTACACAGATTAACGTATTTGCCCAAGACATAAGAGTTTCTGAGCTGGCAGTTGTTGATAAAGACATATCACCTCTAGTTTTGTTCTTTACTGGAAGGCCTGCAAGTGGAGATGGTGAAATTCTTGTTATCACTTCCACATGGGTTGTCTTCTTAGCACAAATGAAGAAACCGGGGCGCTGCAATCATTTCTGAACTGCTAAAACAAAGGAAGGTGGATTCCATTATTCGAAGGGCCCTGGGGATTAGACATCTTCAGAAGTACTCAAGAAAGAAGGAAGCTAAATGTTAAAAGGACTCAGTGTTGATTAAAAAATGATGTCAGAAACAAAGGTAGGGTGCTCTTGCATTCATCACATGTATTAATTGTGTTGCTATCTTTGGTTTGCAGAATAGGGTGTTATAAAGAATGCAGTGACCATTTTGGCATATTGAAGATGACTATTATTAACGTGGATCAGGAACAAAAGTGAAACTGCCAAGCAATGAGTTATGCCCATCAAAAGTGTTGTTGTTGGAGTGAAATTTATCCTTTATTTAAACTCCAATAACTCTTAAATAATTATTTCTAGTGCTGCTCTTGGGTACACTTCCAGTGGAGCTTTAATGCTATCCTGCCCATCCCAATATATTTTTATATTAGTTTTTAATATTTTTTATAGAATTTGATAAAAAGAAACCAGTGGCAGTGATTCTGTAACCCCTTGTTTATAATCCTTCATGAGTTCCTCTTAGGGTAGTCAGCAAAGGATACACAATGTTTATCCTTGCGATCTCAACACACTAGGTTCACCACTTGGTCTCTGAGTTCTGAGCCCACTGCCCTTCTCTGAAATACCAAAGGCTTCAAGTTTTTTCCACACATACGACGTAGCCTTCTTAACATGTGTTGCTCACTCGTCAGGAGCAGTCCTTTCTCTTTGCCTGGGCACCTCCACTCAGCCTTCACATAGCATCTCGTACAACTCTTATTCTGGGAAGCCCACCCCAGGCTCCCAAGATGGATTATGATGCTGTCATATGCTTTCAAAGCATCTTATAGTTTTGTCTTAGACTAATTATTTGATTAATGACTGTCTTCCAACATAGAGGCCATTATTTGTTCATAAAGTTATCCCTAGCACTTAGCATAGTGTCTTCCTGGTTTATCATGGGTAATAATAGTCATCAAATATTTTGAGCAAGAAATGATATGGTTAGCTATGTTTTAGAAGAATAACCCTTGTAGTAAGTTTGGAGGTTAAATTGGAGAGTAGAACAATTAACAATTAGGATTTTGTATGGGGAACTATTGTCGTTGTCTGGAAAAGAAAAGAAAAAAAAAACTATCTAAAATACCCATTTTCTTGTCCATTTACTCACTTGCCAAGCACTTACTGTGTGACTACAAGGTACATGGCAGACATTGCTGGGTGCTAAAGCAATAAAAGACTATTTGGAAAATGGAAAGGAAGAGATGGATTCCAAAGGCACTTTAGAGGTAGAATCAGCAGGACCCACTGAGCAATATTTGATGTAGAAGAAGGAATTTGAAAGGAATATTAGGTTTCTCAGTCACATTATAGCTCAGTGACTATAAAGAGGGTTATTCTATTAACCCCATTTTAGGACTTCAGGAAAAATAGCAAGTCATGAGAAAAGGTAGAGAACTCAATTTTGAACACATTGCGTTTGAGATGCTGTAGATTTGCTGGTGAATCAGCTGACACAGTCACAATTCTTGGAATAAAACTTCACTGTTCAGTGCAGAGTTTCTGTCTGATTGTAAATGTCTGCCTGTGAAGATTGAGGAGATAGCAAGGCACATTAAAAAAAAAAAATATATATATATATATATATATAACTGATGCTTTCTTCTTTAACTTTCAGAGTGTGCATATTTTGAATGAGTGAATAAAACAATTGATTATTTTGGTAAAGAAATGCTAAAGAAATATATTTCATAGATAATGTAATTTGAATATAAAGAAAAACAGTCGTAAGTAGGAACATGAATAATAGAGTATTCTTAATGAGTGACAAGATTATATTATTTGCTATTCTATTTTGTGCTAACTATATGCCCCACAATATATTATATAAAATATAAATTATAAAATATAATTTATATAAAAATACACTTTTGTTATTTTAAATACATAGTAGAACAGATTATTTTATTTTATCCTCTGTTTTCTTAATATATAACTCGCATTTTTCCCTTTAAGGCCATACTTAGGAATGTATATAACCAAAAAATTCAGTGATATATATGTCTTTTACAACAAGCTGCAAAATCTCAAGAAATCAAGGAGAGCATGAAACTCTAACCAGCTAAATCCGTGTTATATTGTATGAGCCAAACACTTTCTCTAAAATGAAAAAGACTGAAATCAGTGACAAGGAGGAGTATGTGTGGCTTAAGCGGCCTGTAGGAGGACACAGGTCTGCATTAATATCACAGATGCATACAGAATTATCTAAGAACATCTTGCCTTGCCAGTTCTTTAATGTTACATAAAACTTGGGCTGATGTGCAGAAATATTGAAAAGCACCAAGTCTGGTATTGCTTTTCTGGTGTCTATTCTAGCATTTGTTTTTGTTTTTTGTTCAATAAATTGTTATTTAAATACTGGAGTAAAATCGAATAAACTAAGGTTTCATTGGAGATATTTTCACTGACTTGTTGGTTAACCTGAGGGTTCCCACCCACCCCAGGTTTTCCATCATATTTGATGACTCATATTTTAACAAGATGGAATTCTGATATATTCATTCGATAGACACGTATTTGGAAACTACTCCAAGGAGAGCAGTGTGCTAGACATTAGGTCAGAGAAATAAAATGATGACAAGAGAGAACTGTAGCTGAAAGGGAAATCCACATGGAGATCACAGGGAAGGATATGTAAAAATATAGGAATGGGGGTAGCCGGATGACCCAGTTGGTTAGAGCGCAAGCGCTGAACCACAGGGTTGCCGGTTCAATTCCTACATGGGATGGTGGGTGCGCCCCCTGCAACTAAGATTGAAAATGGCGACTGGACTCGGAGATGAGCTGTGCCTGCCACAACTAGATTGAAAGACAACAATTTGGAGCTGATGGGCCCTTGAGAAACACACTGTTCCCCAATATTCCCCAATAATAATAATAAAAAATGGCAGAAAGCATGGGTGCTCACAATGGGTGCTCAGGTTATGGCAAATACCTTAGCATGGCTAGATGCATGATCTGGAGTATTATTTCAATGTGGGGAATGCTCTGATGGGCTGAAGAACTGATCAGGACTGAATCATGATCAGCCTTGAATATCAAGCTAAAGGGTTAAGATTTCCAAAGGTCATTGTGATATGTATCTTGTAGTGTGCAGGGGTTTTCAGCAAAAAAGTGACATGACCAAATTTGCAATTTAGAAAGATGAGCCTGGCCAAATGTGGAGGATGAATTGGGAAGTGAGGCAAGGAATCAGAAGAGAAGGCAGAGAGGCTAAGTAAGAGAATCTTGTAAGAGCCCTCTTGTAAGTAATCTTGTAAGATTACTCTCCAAGTAAGAGCAATTCAAATGATAATGATGAGCACTTGAACCAAGGACAAGGCATTGGATATGGAAAGTTGGGGACCAAGTAAGCTAAATCTAAATCTTGGATGCTGGAATCTTGGATGCTGGATAGGATACAGAAGAATCTCGAGGTACAGGATTGAGGGAGGTGTATATCAGTTAGGGTTGCCATAACAAAATACCACAAACTGGGTGGCTTAAACAACAGAAAGTTATTGTCTCATAGTTCTGGAGGCTAGAAGTTCAAAAGCAAGGTGTCAGCAGGTTTCATTCCTTCTGAGGGCTGTAAGAAAGAAATCTTCTCCATGTCTTTCTCCTAGCTTCTGGTGGTTTGCTGGCAATGTTTGGTGTGTTTTTGGTTTGCAGAAGCATCATCTTAATATCTGTCTTCCTCTTCATGTTGCATTCTTCTTGTGTGTATGTCTGTCTCCAATTTCCCCTTTTTATGACACTAGACATATTGGAATAGGGGCCTCCCCATTCTACTATGACTTCATCTTAACTAATTACATCTACAATGACCTTGTTTCCAAATAAGTTCATATTTTGAGGTACTCAGAGTTAGGACTTTAACATATGAATTTTTAGGGCATACATCACAATGTAATCTATATCAGGGTGCTATTTGTGGAGATAGGAAATGCATTAAGATAGTCCATTTTTTTAGGGGAAGAAATTATTAATTCATCATTAGTCACATCATGTTTGAGATAGCAAGAGGATATTCAAGTAATGATATTCTTTTTTTATTTTTAGCGTATTTCATTTTTTAAAGTTATTTTTCAATTAGAGTTAACATGCAATATTATATTAATTTAAGGTGTACAACATTGTGACAGACATTTAAATACCGTATAAAATGATTGCCCCAATAAATCTAGTACCCATCTGACACCGTGCATAGTTATTACAATGTTATAGACTGTTATTTCCTATGCTATACTTTATATCCCCATGACTATTTTAATAGCTGGCAATTTGTACTTCTTAATTCCTTTCTCATTTTTCACCCACCCTCTTAATGGTGACCACTAATTTGTTTTCTGTATCTATGAGTTCATTTCTATTTTGTTTATTTATTATTTTGTTTTTTCACATTCTACATATTAGTGAAATCATATGATATTTGTCTTTCTCTGTCTGACTTATTTCACATAGTATAATACCCTCTCAGTTCATCCATGTTTTCACAAATGGTAAGATTTCATTCTTTTTCATGGCTGAGTAATATTTCATTGCATGTATCTACCACCTCTTCTTTATCCACTTGTATGTTAATGAACACTTAGTTGCTTCCATATCTTGGCTGTTATAAATAATTCTGCAGTGAACTAGGGGTGCATATATTTTTTTCAAATTAGAGTTTTGGATTTCTTTGGATACTCAGAAGTAGAATTCCTAGGTGATATGGCATTTCTATTTTTAATTTTTTGAAGAACCTCCACACTGTTTTCCAAAGTGTCTACACCACCCAAAGTGAGTACAATCCCACCAACAGTGCACAAGTGTTCCCTTTCTTCCACATCCTCGCCAACACTTGTTGTTTATTGATTTATTGATGATAGTCATTCTAACAGGTGTGAGGTGATGATTTTTTTCTAAAACTGAAATTATGAGTCTGGAACATAGAAACCAGTAACCAGTGCCTGTTAAAAAGAGAGGCTTTGGGTACACTGTCTTCTATAATCTCTTTCATGTCTCTTTATTTGATATAAAATTATTTAAATTATTTAATATAATGTTATTTAAATTATACTAATTGAAGAGCAGAAATTTGATATTCAGTGGAAATTTGAAAAATCAAAAGGAAAGAGCCAAGTTGACAAATATAGGAAACCTTTCAAGATAAATATCAACAACTTGGCATCCATAAGTTTTGATTAATGGGTACGCAGCCCAAACTTGGTGGAAAGAGCTGAGTCTTTGATTTGTTCAGAATATTTTGACTCCGTAATATGATGAATGCATATCCATATGTTGCAAAGCAGCATCTTGTGTGACATTGAGGTTTTGCCTAACAGAATTTTTCAGAAAGCTCAGAATATTTAGCCTATTCTTAATGTATTATTCTTTAATAGGTTTTCTGGTTGTAAGGAAAACAATTCTGAGAAAACATTTATTTTTCATATATTTGATTCTTTATTGCCCAACAGAGTACCTCATACATGGCAAATGCTAAATAAATCCAGTTGTTGAATGGCTGTTGTGTAAATGTCTGGGACATAGGCTTTGAAACCCATATTTGCGTGTAGTATACAGACCTTCATACAGTGCCTCCCTTCCCTTCCATGTCACGTGAACATGTTATGTTTGTTAAGAAGCCCAAGTGATGCTAGAAAAGGAGCTTAACTTGGGTGTTCAGTTATTTCTTCCAGTGACAGGAGCACTGAAAGTTGTTAGACAAGAGCATCAGGAGGCTGTGACCTATATAATTCATTCAGATGAGGGCCGGCTCTGTGCCTCTCAATGTGCCAACAACCTTGGGGTTATACAAAAGAAGCATATCACACGGTACCTTTTGTGGAGACAGGCAAAAGCCAAGATTGTTGGAGTCAGGATGACTACCTTCAAATCCCACTCATCCATTCTCTGGCTGTATGACCTCAAGCAAGTTATGTGACCTTCATAAGCCTCAGTTTCTTCTTTATAACATGGGGATTATAATACTACATGCTTCCTCAGGTTATTGCAAGCTTAATGGTTGTAAAGAGATTAGGTATGTAGAAAAGTTCATTAAATGGTAGATATTGTTGTCAAAATTATCATCATCAACATACTGGGAGCCCTATGCACTCACATGGACTTACTAAGAACCCATTTAAGAAAGTAGGACTGAGGGGAAGATGATGTCGTACGTGCCATGGATATTTAGTGTGGAGAGGGGCTAACTGGGGTGCTCATATAATCTAGGAAAGGCTCTAGAAAGAGGTAAGACTTCAATGGCTCTTCAAAGATGGATTGCCAAAAAAAGATTGCAAGGACAGAAAAAAATGTACTGTCAGAACTCTAGCATTTTAGGCACTTGACTGGTTTTGACTTCTACGAAATCTGTTGCTCTCAACACAATTTCTGCAGAAAGATTGGGTCTCACAATATTTACTATTGTAAGCTTCATCAAACAGCCAAGTGATTTCTTTAAAAATAGGGATCTTGACCTTTGCCTTTCCTTTGGTTGGGAACTTAATCATGATTCGGTGAATAATACAAACTTTGTTTGTAGGCCCAGGACTTGTGATTGGAGTTCACGTGAAGGAGTTGCCCATTTTCTTTGCAGCAGAACTATTCAAATCAAAGCAAATGAGTCTTTCTTCTAAGTCCAGGCTGCTGGTAGAATGGGAGAATCTGGGAAATGATGAGAGCTCCATTTGGACTGGGCATCTGCGTTGATGTCCTATCCTACACCAAAATATGATAAACATGGATATGCATAGATTTAGAATTTTTGATCTCTTGACAACTGATTTAAATTTCCACTCTTTTCTGTAGCTTTCTAGAACTGTTTATATAATACCATTTGATACTAAAATCCTTTTTGGGGGGCTTTAAAATGATTAGAGGAAGAGTGGTATACGGATTTACATTTTCAGTTTAAGTCAGTTAAACCCAGGTTCAAATATATTAGTTGTATGTCCCTAAGCAAGTTACTTAGCTTTTCTGAGTGTCAGTTTTCTCATCTTTTCAGAGGATGGATAATCATGCCCCACTTATGAGGTTGCAGTGAATATTAAGGATATATAATGTATATTGCAAAAAGTATTTGGCACAAAATAGGCCCTCAGTAAAGTTTAGCTACTGTTATTTTAATATTATCAGAGGCACACATTTAAGTTTTTAGTGCCACAGCCATTGGAAACATACACCTTTTCTGCCAGGAATGTTGTTTCCTTGATGTTCAAGTCATGACAGTGAAATGATGAGACATCATGCTGCAGAGAATAAAAATTAAAAATGGTTTCCGCCCAGGTAATTAACTAAAACTTTTTTCTTTTTCTTTCTTTCTTTTTTTTTAAAAAAATACTTTAGTATTCTATTGCCACAATTTTAAGCAGTGGCTTAAAACAATAAGCATTTCCCTCCCAAAATAAATGGCTAAAAACAGTAAGCACTTATTTGGCATATGACAGCAATTCCCAGCTGAGTGGTTCTGTTAGTCTCAGCTGTGCTTGCTTGTGTGACTATGGGAGTCAGATGGCTATTGGCTGATCTAGGCTAGGCTTGGCCAAGTCAACTAGATTTGTTCCACCTGTCTTTCTTCCACCCTCATGGACAAGCAGCCCACCTGGGTATGTTTTTCTCATGGTTATGGCAGAGTTACAAGACTGAACAAGTCCGATGACTCAAAGGCTCTGCTTGCATCACATCTGCTAGCATCTTATTGGTCAAAGCAAGTCACATGGTTGAGCACAGAGTCAAAGGATAGGGAAGGTGGGAGAGTACTGCAAAGTCCTCCAGGAATGGTGTGGATACAGAGTTGGGGGACAAGTGGGGACATCATTGTGCCTACTGAAGCTCTAGTGGTCAGTCACCTCACAGCATCTAGATTCTGGGGAGTAGACTTTTGCCCTCATATTGACTCTGTCCCTGAAGTCATATAGTTTGCTTTATTACCTGACTATACCATCAATAATAGCACAACAGAAAGGCTCAGTGATTTTCCTATAGCCACTGACTGAGCTAAAAGAGATAACCTGAACTCTTATCTCAAGAATATAGTCTCTTTAGCCAGTAGCAAGAATTATCCTGAACTGTTTTGAATGGGTTCTCATTGATTTAACAGCTAGTTTGGGGAGGGTTGATTACCATCTTCAAGGTATTCTCTGAATTATGCCACGAGATCTGTGAAACACTCATTTGTTTTAAGCAACAGAGAAGCCATCCAAGATTAGATATCCTTGCATTGTCCTCATCTGTGATTAGGGCCAGACTTGTGTCCAAGCATCTCGGTGTGAATTTGATCATGACGTGAATAGAGTGCAGGACTGTTGGACAGACTCTGAGTGTCCAAACATCCTCTTCTACTTAATGGGCTTCTGCAGGCATGTGAGCATTTCTAATGTCACTTAGAATGAAGCTCTATTTCATTAGGTTGCTAGTCCTGTTTTTCTTCGTTATTTTATTTAATTATTGTTAAAATAATAGCTATACATAGCTTTAAAAAGTCAACCACAAAGGCTGGTTTTTAGAGGAAACATGTCTTGCTTTTACCTTTTGACTTTCAGCCACCACAGCTGTCCCCTCCCCCACCCCCACCCCCCATCCCCAGTCCTCCAGGGAAATTCCTTAACCCAGTGAGCAGTGGTGGAGTCACATTCTGGGCTTATATACCCTCATTTTCATGCTGCATTCCTCAGAGAGCCTGCAAGTACTTTAGGAGCTGATATAGTTTGGCTGTCATTTGAAAATGCTTTCCTTCTAACTGTTTTCATTTAGAAGCTAATTTATACTCTGCTTTCAAGTAGACTCAACTCCATTTCACATCTCTGACATGTAGCACACACACATTACAGTGACTGGGATGGAAGGAGACAATTCAATCAGAGGATGTTTTCACCATGGAGGAAATGAATATTATTTGTTCATCTTGCAATTCAGGATTCTGGGCAAATTATGATGCTTGGCAAAGGTGCTGGCAAGACAGAAAGACAAATAAATTGCATGGTGTGAGAACAGCCCTCTTAATATTAAGGTTTCCTTAAAACAGTGGGTATTGGCTGCAGGCAAAATATTAAGCTGCAAATCACTGGTTTGCAACTCCTTGATCATCAGTTGTAATCCCAAGAACATATTTAATTTCCTATTTAGTCCTAATTTCTCTTTGTTCCTTAATGATATTTCTCCCCACTCAAAATAAGCCATCTGTTGGCAGCAGCCCACAGAAAACAGATACTGCACACTCAGTAATCTGGTAGTGAGGCAGTTACACTGCGAGAATGAAAATGGGTCTCTTTAGAATTATGAGGTCACCTTTACGATTTCTAATTTTCCTTTTTTTAAATTTTTTATTTTGATCTCATATAGTATTGGCAGTGAATCTTGTTTCATTGTATTTTCTGAAACATTTGTGACCAAAGGACAAAGCTTTCTACTAAAGGATAAAGAATTTACAGCTTGGCTTGGAGATGCATTTCGGGACAGAGCCCCAGAGAGCAGTTTCCAGGCTCTCAGCCTCACATGGAGGGGTGCTGGCTCAGGTAGTAGATGGCCATCAGCTGTAGCCGGTTAGCCAATTGGCCACTGATATAAATTCCGTGGCTAAGCTGGGGAGTGGGAGTCGGTCGGTTGGCAGGCAGAAAAGCGGACAGCAGGTCGCACATCGTGTGACTCCAGACTCCAGTGAGACTATAGTGGTATGACTCCCCTACCAATGGCTCCATGGGTGTTCCTTTTTGGCTTAGCCACATCCTGCGTTCTTATGTGGGGAGCGGGAGCAGAGACCCCGCAGGCCACCCTGCATGACAATGTATTTTGCCATTCCTTAACCCTCAATTTAACAAATCCCTGGATTTACCATGTTTTCAAGAAAAAGAAAATCCAACTGGCAGTGCACAACTGTACACATAAGAATAATACCTTCCACTTGAAAGCTGTGAGATGGATGGGCCAAGTATGGAAACGGGAGCATCGTGATGGGGAGTGGGCAGACTATGGCATATTGAAATTTACCCTGTCCTCATCCAGTCTTTGACTGCACCCAACTTTTACCTGTATTTGCACAGCATTCCTAATGAAAAGAAGGGACTCTCTATGGATGAACACAATGGTAGCTAACATTTCTTGAATTTTAACTATGTGCCATGCACTAAGTGCACTAAGTGCACTAAGTGGTTATACATGGATTTTCCCCTTAATCCTCTCAACAGCCCCATGAAGTTACTCATAATATTTGCATTGTAGAAATGAGAAAACAGCCTCAGAGTTCTGTAGCTATTAAGTTTTAGTGTCTGGTTGATAAACTGGGCAGTTTTGATTGTAAGGAAACTCCACAGTTAAGCTAAAATTGGGAATCGGTTAACAATGAAGTTGTTTTATCCTGAACACCTTCATGAAACCCCCTAAGAATAATAAAAAAAAAAAAAAATCAGGTTCACTTAAAAGAAAGTGTTAGAAATATTGTAATGGACACACAAAGCACATCAATGCAAAGGTGAGTGAGTCAGAGAAGCTTTTGATCTTCCCTTTGCTCCCTCATGTTTTGAAATATGATTCCTTTTGATGCCATTTCTTCAGTGGTTCTTGCACCACAGCTTTAGATGACTTTTCTACCTCCCAGAGCAATTAAAAGGTAATTTCACTATTTTACCTTGTGAAGCTTGACATCTAATTCATATATCACTCAGCCTGAAGGCATATTTTTCATACTCACCTGGGTTCATGTCAAGCAGTGAATTGATTTCTTTTAGGATTCAAAAGGAATTCCTTTTTCCAAAGGAGAGTCAGGTGAGTGAACAAAATTAATGTCCTTATTACTCCACATCTTCTTTAATTAGTGAGCCAGAAAGCTGATAATTAGCTTACCTGTCAGCTATCTTGACAGCTTGTTGTTGAGTCAAAACCAAGAAAGATTCTCCCCTCAATCTCAAACTCTAGCAATTGCTATCAAAATTCCCACTATCAAAGGTCTACTTTAATCCCATTAATGTGACCTTCATAATATTTTGGTTCCAGTTCTCTCATTCTCTCAAACCAATGTCTCAGATTCTTCTTCCTTCCATCACGGATATTCTAATAAATGTCACTACATTGTGGAGGTTGCCTCATCTCACAAATTTCCACTGTCGAAATATTCTCAGCAGTACTAGACAGATGGAACCAATCCAGGGAGCAAAACAAATGCTACTGCAGCTTTTAGAGCACTCCAAATGTAACAGTACTAGCTGTTCTTATCTCATAATACACCCATTGCCATCATTTTTCCCTCCTAACAATCTGTCCATGATGACAAGTTCTATTCCATTTTCTTGATGAGGGATCATGTCTCTAAGCCATATGTTGTAACTGGAAGACTAGCCCAGTTGTATGTAGCCTTTAGATTTTTAAATAAGTGGAATAGTATCTCTCATATTATCTCCCATTATCTTACTACTTATCTTTGATTCTGTATCCTAGTAATTTCCTTGGCTGAGAAAACTAAAGAACACATGTAATTGTAAAATTTTAGGATGGAATAATTTATCTAATTATTCCTCTCTGCCAGAATTTTTGATTCCCATTTTCAGAGGATGATTTGTCTCTTGCCATGAGCTGACATAGTGGTACATACTCTGTAGCAGAATTGAGCAGCTGGCCAAGACAGATGGATTTCTGTGTTGATCCATTGAAGTTTCTCCTTTGTAAATCTTCATTTCCTTATTATGCCTATTAAGGATTCTTCATTTCAGAACCTACCCTCTGCTCTGGTTTCACCCTATTTAGTAATTGTTTCTTAATGAACTGTGTTTTTAGTATAAGTACCCTCTAAAAGATGTTTGCAACCCCAGCATAATGATGAGGATTGGAAGTAGCCATGTACTATTCCTTGAACTTATACAGATAGTTCTTTCATAGTTATCTATCTATATCCATCCATTCATTTATCTGTTCATCCATTCATCCATACATACACTCATCCATCCATTCACCATATATCCATTCATCTATCTGTTCATTTATCTGTTTGTTTAATATTTCTTAATATTTGGAGATAGTCTCACAACTTTAACTTGTTATCTGATTATGTAAAGGTAATCTAACTTTTATGTGTTCTAGTTCATCCAGTAAAGGCCTTGCTCTTTAGAGTGCTAATAAAAAAATTTTGGAACTCCATAATTGAAACATAGTGGTTTTTAAAACATATCACTAATTCTTTAACACTCCTCTCTTTGAGAGAAGGGGTCTATGTTCCCTTCTCTTGAATCTGGGTCAAACTTAGTGATGGCTTTTTATTCATAGAATTTAGCAGACATAATGTTGTAAGATTTCCAAGTCAAGGTCAGTAAATACCATGCATCTTTTACTTGATTCTCATGGGTTTTTGTCTCTGGTAGAAGCCAGCTGCTATGTACAAAGTATCAATAGTACTACCCTGAGACCATCTCATGTCGGAGAGGATATAGGTAGACAGTAGAATCAAGTCCATTTAGGCTCACAGCCAACAACCAGCATCAATTGTCAGTCATGGGAGTGACCCATCTTGGATGTCCACACCAGTCAAGCCTTCGGATGATTTCAACCCTAGATATATCTAATTTCATCCTCTTGAGGAGCCCTAGGAAAAAATTTCCCAGCCAAGCCCTTCCTGTATCCATGAATCCATGACACCCCAAATTATGAGCATAATCAAATGGTTGTTTTAGCTGCTAAGTTTTGGGTGAATTTGTTCATCAACAATGATAACTGAAACAAAAACAACATTGACTATTAAATTATTGAAGATATCAAAGTATAGAAAAATGGAAAACAATTTCAGTGTTTATAGAAATTGACTAAGTCTTTTTCTAGTTTTCACCTTTCTGTCTTGAACTGTATTTATTTGTTTTGTAAGCTTTGCTCCTCAATGGACATTGAGACAGAAAAAGAACTAGAAAGTATGCCTCTCTGTCAATATCTTTTCCTAAAGATCATATGATTCACACAAATATGGAGAGAAGATCTTAGTTACATGAGTTTGGAAGCCAATGGGGGGAAAAATTAAGGTCATCCACTTCAATCTATTTACTTCTAGGTTAGGTTCTCATTTACATATTGGGTTGTATAGCACACACATATCATTTCTTAAAGATTGGGTACCTCACTAGGGATCCTCAAAATTTTGGGTAATGCGAATTCAATATAGACTGAGAATTTATTTTCACTGAAAAAATTCATCTCTAGTAGGCAATGGGGAGCATTGGCATTGCTGTCACATGTCCCCAGATTCTCCCAGAAGGAGATCCCCTTGTGTCTGCCCCAGTCCCACTCATCATGTCATATAACACAAGCAGCTTCCCTTTGAATCTTGCTAAATCACCAGTTTAGCATGTGTGGGATGGCCTTTTCACAATCAGGGAATATGTTAACTCAAACCAGGTATTGTCTATTCACCTGTCATGTATGCACATATATATGTATATCTATATCTATATGTAGATAGATCTATATGTATATCTATAGGTAGATAGATGGATATATAGATATTTGCAGAACTTTCTGAATATTAGCATGAAGTTGGAAACATTGACACTTCATTCACAAATACTTCTAAATATATCTTCTAAGAAAAAAACTATTTTTAATATAACAAAAGTATTATGCTCAAGAAACTTGGCATTAATGTAATAATACACCCAATATACAGTCCATATTCAGCTTTCTCTAGTTGCCCAATAGTGTTTTCTGTTTTAATTTTTGTTAATGCAGTATCCAGTGTTTCACATGTTCTTGTCAGGTCTCTTTACCCGTAACCTAGAAAAATTTCCCCATCTTTTTTTGTGTGTTCAGTGAAATTGACATTTTTAAAGTGTCAATACCCATTATTTTTAGAATGTTCCACAATTTGAATTTATCTTATTCTTCAAAATTAAATTAGGGTTATAAATTTTTAATAAGAGTATTTATAGATGATATTATTCTTTCCCTGCACATAACATCAGGAGGTACTTGCCATATATTAGTCTCATTATTTGTGATGTAAAGGTGGTATCCTTCATATAGTTTTTTATTTTATAGGTATATTTTTATTTCAATAATTTCTAAATAATCCAAGAAGTGACACTTTGAGACTGTGTGTATATTCTTTTATTTCATCCTCTGACAATTTTTTATCCTGTGGATTTAGTATATGCTGATGAGTCTCACCTGAATCAATTATTATATTGATGATTGCAAACTAGTGACCTAACCCTATCAGAGATAAAAATCTGTTTCCTGACAAGGGTAGGTTCCAGGAAGGGGAGGGGTCAGGTAATGTGGGGCATAGTGAGGTTCAACTGCTCTAAATATAGAATTTCAACAACCCATCTTTCAACCAAGCCCCAAGCTTTGCCCTTCGTTCACTGGTACTGGGTGTGTCCACTTCTGGATCTTATCTGGAGTGTTCTGTCAACAGTTGCTGGCTTCTTGTGTTTTAATTTTTCTCCCATACTGTATTACCTTTTATCCCATATGTTTAAGAAAAATGTTGGCTTTTCTTTTCTTTTGTTACTTCATTTCCCATTCTGTGTTCCTGTGGGCATTTATTTATCATTTTACCATCACTTTAGTGAACTTTCAGAAGGTACTGGAGAATAAAATATGTACTTAAAACCTCATGTTTTATATACTTTGGTATTTTTAATCTTGACTTTCACAGAAAAATGTCTTAAATATCCATTCACATTGCATTGTTTCTCATACAAGAATATTTCATTCCTGTGTGACTAACTACTGTTTGTTTTATGATGACTATTATAATAATATTGTAATAGTCATCATAAATAAATAAACTTTTATCAATTTCATATAAGGAAAGAATTATCTTTGTTTCTATGCACATATATCTTTTCTTCAAGGAAATCTATAATTTATTTTCTTTTTTTAAAAAGTAAGTTTATTAATTAATCAGATCTAGGGAAGGTTTGGTAAATATATGGAGTGAGAGCATGTGTTTTCCTCTCACCATGGTTTACTAGAAGTTCTTCTGTTTCTTGGAAGACAGTTAAAGAAACATCACTCTCTTGCCAGAAACCTCATCTGGGCCTTGGCATAATCCTCAGGTTGTTTTGTTGACAACTTGTAAGCTGGTGTAGATGCTCACAATTTTTTTCCTTAGCTTTCTAGATCACCCTGAAATGTTTGAATCTTCAGGGCCCTTTAGTGGTCACCTAACTGTGGACCTAGTTTTTAGGCAATTCTGGTGTCTTGGAAATATCTCATTATTCAGGGATACTCCAATCTGCTATTAAGTGAATATGAGAAGTAAAAGAGGGAGGCACTCTAGATTTTAGATTTTTACTAAATGTGATGTATTAAGTGTGCTGTAGCAGATACTGATGATGTCTGCTCTGTTTGCCCTTGGCCCCGCTCTGAGTCTACTTGCAGCCCCCAGGGACAGTTCCCACATAGGCAGACAGCTTCCCATCTCAGACACCTCCATCTCCCTGCTTCCTTTTCCAGGGATTTCTCCAGTGCCATCGGAGTTTTCCTCAGTCCCACTGAAGGGTAGCTTGCAAGTGACAAGAATGTAATGCCTCCGAGAGCATCCCTTAACCAACAAGGGGCAGAAATCAATGAATAAATGCCCTGGCATCTTAATTTCTCACTGGGACAGTTCGAGGAGTGTCCTATGTGCTTCTTCAGATGTAATTTGAATCCCAGTTGTTCACCCTGGTAACTCCTCATTAATACCTTATTGGATTTTTTTTTTTTTTTTCTTTCTCTTCTCTGTCTTGTTTCTTACTTCCTTCATTATACTTGGGATTACTTCTCAAATAAACTGACTGTATTCAAGTCTTTTTCTCAGGGTCTGCTTTTTGATAAATATTACAATGATTTAAAAAGTTACAGAGAAAGTATTATTATACTTTGTTGGAAATTGGCTCTGCTTTGGGAAGGTGTATAATAAATTATCCTTCTTTGATCTAAGCATATTACCCTTCTTTTAAGGTGACTAGTGGGTTTATGGTATAAATAACAGAGTTAATATATATATTTTTTTAATCTCGGAAATTGCTGCTGTGTGCCAAGCTTTCTGCTAGGGCTGAGAATATAAGCGTGAACAAAGTAAGCATATCCCACCCCCTCCAATATAGAGCTTAGACTGCACTGGTGATATGGACAAATAACCAGTCAATTTGAATGCAGGTTGGGACCTGCAATGATAGAGGAAGTCCCATTGCTGTAGGAATGTATGGTGGGGTCAGAAAGACTGTCTTTGTTCACTTCTGTTTCTCAACCTCTAGTACAAAACCGGGAACACAACGGGCATTTCAGAAATATTTGTTGAGTAAAAGAGGTATATTTAAAAATGAGTTATTTTCCAGGAACAGCAAAAATGATCAATGTGACCAGAATACACCACATCAAGGAGAGATAGAGAGTTGGACAAAGGTTTAGAATACTGTTGAGGAGTAGGGGTTTTGTCCTAGGAGTAGCAGGGGACAATAAGAAGTTTTAGGCATTAGAGGGACATAATTAGTTTAGCATTTCACATGCCCTTTCTGCAGGCATTACAAAGACTGGATCAAAGCCAGCAAAGCAAGGATCAGGGAAATTAATTAGAGAGCTGTGCTATAATCCACGTGGGAGATGATGGCGGGTCCCATTTGCCAGTGGTAGCAAGGATGTGGAGATACGGCTGGGCAGGTAAGAGATCTGGGAGGTATAACAGGTGTGGCTTGGTGCTTGTTGGATATCAGCAGCAGGGTAGGGGGACACAGCACTGATAATGCCTGGGACTCTGACCAGCATAGCTCTTTAAGTCAGAGTCCATGGCAGGGGCAGTGAGTTTAAGGGTGAAGGTGAAGGGAAAGGAATCCACTCTGGAACAGTGCTAAAAGAAGAAGGAAGTTTTGCCAAGAAGATTGTTCTATATGACATTTCCCTCTGCCCATATAGGTCTAAAAGGGTTATTTGTTTATGAAAAAAACAAAAGTCCAAAATATGTCACTTAAGTATAGCTAGATAATTTATAGCCCTGTAAATCTGAATATATTTCAACTGAGATGAAAATTCAGTGTAATATGTTAATTTTTCTATCAAATAAGTATTTTATTTTTAACAGTAGAACCTATAAATCATGGTAGTCCCATCTGGCAAAACAACAAGCTATGTAATATTCATTTTCTTAAACAAAAAATGATTATGTAACTTGTATGTTTAGAATAGTTACTTGTTGAAATGGTTTAATGAAATTGATTCTAATTCTTTAGATGCAGTTTCTTATTTTGAAATTGCTTCTTTTGGAAATGTGTGGAAGGGTAAAAAGGTTAAATGGAGCTGAGGTAGCAAGCTGGGCCACAAAGAAGGCATGAGTTTAAATTTTGAACACTGAATAAAAACGTCCTAAAAGACCTTTGTTTGGAAGGAAATGACTTTAGCTGTTTAGCCTTGGAAGAAATAAACAGCCACATGCATACTAATCTTGTGAACATCGTGTCTGGGCTCATAGACTCCTTATCTTTTATTCATTTCAAACTATACAAATCTTCAAAGGAGCAAAAACCTCGCTTTTTGTAGCACTGCCGCAAAAATGCAGAAGCTATGTTTGAACCACTGAAATTTGAGTTATTCTTGATTGTATATGGTTAGGTTATAGCGAATCTCTAAAGACAGGGAGTGTGAAGGGGTCTGAGTGTGTGTATCAATGGGGGGAGGAGGGAGTGGTTGTATGTGTGTGGGGGGCTCTGGTGGGCAGATGAGAAAGAAGTGAGAGATGGCCCAGGGTGGTAGCTCATAAACCAAATGCCTTTGAAACTCCCCTATGCCAGCAGTAGTCCTGTTGTAAGGAAGCTCTTCTATTTTCTCTATCTATTTCCAAATCAGAGTCCTGACTGATTCCATCCATTCCTGTCCCTCTTCTGGAATAGGGAAATGGACGGATATGAATGAGATTTGAAAATTGTCCAGTTTATAGACTGTTATTTGAACCCAATGTTTTCATTTGAGTTTCTTCTTCCTGCAACTAGTTTATGGTTTTATCAATACAGTTTAATACACTTTTAAAGCCGTACTTCCAGAATGATCTAGCATTTTCCAGGAAAATAGAAAAGGGCACATACTATAAATGTTGATCATGGGAAGTGATGGATTGGTTCTGCCCTTTACTAGTTCAACACAGATCACTGAAAGGTTGGAGGAACAGGTATGAGTTTGGCAGTTGGGACAATGAATTTTCAAATTTATACTCTGTGCTTATCCCACTTATCAAGAAAATTTGACGTTAGAAATAACTGTAAATTAACTGCAATTGAAAGTGTGTGACATTTATAGTGTGGCATAATCTTTAAATGAAGAACATGTTTATTTGGTTTGAAGGTAGTTTACTCAGGATTCATTGCCCTGATCTTTATCTTTCTCAGGTCATAAACGGGGCTCTCTGGAACTCATGCATTCCTGACTTATTCAAACCTGCTTCTGAACTGTGTTTTGTTCAGTAAAGCAGAGAGGCTTAGAAAAGGAAAATTAAAATGGGTCATATGCATCTGTGTCCTCTTTGAGGCATATCACAAAAACAACCATTCTGGGAACATCGTAAACAGTTTTACCCATCTGTCTAGTTTAATCTATTTGAGGATTAAACCTTCTGGCTTCTCAGAGTACAGGGTTGTGCTAGAGGCATGCTCACTTATGATACGTGTTTCCGGAATGCTGGTTACTCCAATATAAATGATGGATTTGGGGCACTGTGTTTACTTAAAGAATCATGGATTCCTTGATTTATACTCTGACATCTGGCTTATTTTTTCCTGAAACTTTTGCTTAAATTTAAACTGTTTACTCAAAGATAAAAGAACCTCTGGGTACTCACGGTGCCCAGTTATTGGTAACCAGCAAACAATCTACTACTTTCTACAATATTTTTGATTAGATGGCATGCAGTATTCATAGTAATGGTGTTCAATGTTAAAAATATTGGAAGAGACCTACTTGAACTCTAGTTGTTGTATATTACTGAATGTAGTTGTTGTTGAACGTAGTTCATATGGCTAACTCTGCTTACTATTCATCTTTTAGAACATAAGAAAAGCATTTGGGAGATATTACTGAAAATAATCACTGCCCCTGTTTCTGTTTTTCATGTGATTACATTTTCTTATTAAGAACAAATGTTGGTATAAACTGAATATATTGTGGGGTTCCTTTCTTGTCAATGGGCCCTCATTCTGCTCTGACTCCTCTCTCAGTTGGTAGTGATTTGCTACAGCAGATGAAGTCACATCCAGAGCACACTGTGACACTGGTGGTTGGCAGGAAAAAAGGAAGAACATTTGCCCTTAGAGAAAGTTTCCAACTTTATTTACTATTTGGCATTTATTCCATGAATTTCAATTTCACCTATCTAAGGCTCATAACTTGGCATTCAAGCTTAATCATTGCAAGCAGGTCAAACTCTGATCAATCACACAGACATGGGTTAATCAGTTATACAGTTATAAAAAAAGAGAAACTGGCAACATAAAATTCACATGCAAATAATAGCTGCTGATTCATTGATTATAATTTCACTTATAAAATAAGAAAATGCAACATAATTTACGTCTCTAAATTTATTCATTCAAAAGTCACATTCAACTGCATACTCTATTTTAAGTAAACAAATATTGAAATTGTTTAAAATAATTTAGTTTTCCTTAGGTACAACTCTGTTTAGTAAAATTCAGCCCAGTGCTATAAAATACAGTTATAACAACAAGATACAAGTTAGGACTCCCACTTCATTCTCTTAAATCTCTGGTTAGATAGCAGTGTTAGAGCTTTTGATTCCATTAATAACATATGGCATGGAGAAAAATAGCTATGATTCAGATATAGAGAGGGGGGGACATTAAAAGAGTTTTCCATTTGGTTTTAAAAATAACAAGGAGAAACAGCAAACATAACCAAAAGAAAAGGAATGTAATCTCAGCTTGATCTTTGGGTTTTCCCTGTCACACAGACTTAGGAAACTTGCTATTGGCCCCTGGGTCATCTCCAAACCAGAGCTTTAAAAATCTGTGGTTGCCTGGGACCCTACCAGCCAAGTCAGACATTCTGTGAAGTAAGCAAAAGGGCCAATAGGAAATCTAGCCTCAGTTGTCAACATATTTACTATGGAGAGCACTCTGAAGTGGTCTCAGATTTTATCTTTCCAAGCTCATGATGAAACGCTGAGAGCATGAAAGGGGGAACTGGCTTAATTTGACACAGCTGTTATTAGAGCATCCCCTGGTCTCCAGCCATTTGTTTGGATTTTGTCTTACTGAGCTCCTGCAGATTTCCATTGTTGCACAGCCCAGGACGTTTTCCTCTATTCTTTGCCAGCTATGTCATATAGAAACTATCATCTCCTCCTTTACACAAGCAAACATTCAGAAAACACTTTTAATTGGAATGGTCTCATCAAGTAATCATTTAATATGTACCTGCTTACGATATGCTGGACACTAAGCTAAGCACATCAAATAGCTCATGCAATTCTATGTGATGAGCTTAATTAAGATCTAAAAAGATAAGAAGAGTCAAGGGCCAAGTCAGATGCTCCAGGTTATTCTACTGCTCTATCAGCTGAAATTCATTAGATCCTGGCACAAAGCAAGACAGACTGTCATGAGCTGCCCATGTATTTTGAGGCCTTATGATCACTTCACCATCACCAAAGATGCCAGTGGGTCATTCCATTCTGATTATCCTGCTGACCTGTTATGCGCTGTGGTCTCCATACCACTCTGTCTCAGCTGCCTAACTAACCAATGTATGGGCCTTGCCACCCCAGCATCTTCCCTTCTGCACTGAAATCATGAGTTATTTATACTTTTATTTTTCACCCTGACTGACAGAAAACAGTCACTAAAACACTTTCCAAAATTAGCGGAGTTCCCCTTCACATCTTGGTGAAGGGTGTTCTTTTGGTATCATTGAAACGTATAGTAATTTCACTGCAGTGTGCTTTTTTTTTTTTTTAAATTTTCCCTCATCTTTTGGGGTCTCACCCAAATCTGGAATGGGGTATAAGAAATATGTTCCTCTGACAACATATCTTTTTTTCCTATTGGCTGAGCTCAAGAAGTTTTGGTTAGGAAAGCAAACTTCAGGCAGTCTAGTGAATTCTAATTCTGGGCCTGAAACTCTTTCCTACACAAATAAAGTTACTGAAGACCTTATAGCATTATAAGGTCTTATAAATAAATATATATAATATAAATATATATTATGTATATATGTATACATTTAAGTGACTCAAAAATCATCAAGACTTTGTTGAATTATCACAAATAATTTCAGATGCTCTGTGTAAATGATTATGTATGTTATAAAGAGAGGAACATTTTTCTTTTGGTATAGTGTACTAGCTAATCTCAGACTGACTATTACCGTGTTTCCCCGAAAATAAGACTGGGTCTTATATTAATTTTTGACCCCAAACTAAAACCGGTCTTATATTAATTTTTGCTCCAAAAGACACATTAGGGCATATTTTGGGGGGACGTCTTATTTTTTTCATGTACAACAACCTACATTTATTCAAATACAGTCATGTCATCTTCTTCTGGAATATTGTCATAATGTACTAAATGTATTCATCTGGCTGACAATCTTAACTGGGGCTTATTTTCAGAGTAAGTCTTATTTTTGGGGAAACACAGTATATGTGGATGTGGGAAGAGCTTAGACTATTTGGTAGCGAGCAAGAGAAAATTAAATTATTAAATAAATAATAGTGCCAGCTAAATCCTTTTCTGGGATAAGATTACTAAATGCATCTTACAGGTTTTAATTGAGTAAAATTATTTTGTTGTTACTTCTTAGTTGAAATGTTGAAAACAGCAATCTGATTTCAAGTAAAAGTAGATTTTCATTTGTGAAGAAGCTATCTGCTCCATCTCCTCACCCATTTCCCACATTTGTGCCACCCCATAAAATGAGAACTTCCACCAACTCGTGGAAGAATTAGGGATAAGAGCTGAATTCTCTCAATCAATCATTCTCTGGTTTCTCTTCCTGTCAGAGAAATGGTTAGTTTAATGGCAGGAGGGTGACATCCATAGATGCATTTTCCTTTGTTGAGTGAAATCAGTGTGCTAAGGATCACTGCTCTTATGTGGTCACTCCTCTTGGGCTCACAGTGCTTGATGAGGGGTGAGGCAGATCAAATTTTCTATGAAGTTCTCTGCTTAAGTATCTGTCTTGTAAACCCAGTTCTCAGCACCTGTGGGTATAAATATGGAGACAATGGATACTGACTTTTGACCTTATGTCTAAGCTGCGTTTTCCAGTTTAGTCTTCCCAATAAGAAAGCTAATGTTCTAATTCCTATCTGACTCTTGTATATATTTTTCAAATGATTCGTGGCTGGGAAGTTAGAGGGATGTGATAGTTCATTGTACTCAAACTCTAATGGCTTTAATTTATCAAAATTAAAGACACCACAGGCCTAATGCAAGTCATTTTCTGCCTCAAATTTCAAGACTTTTGGCCGAATAAATGATTGGTTGTCTAAGTCTTGTCTAGTTTAACAAGACAAGCAGGTTATCTTACCATTTATGCCAGTTCCCCTACTTTGTAGCTGGCTGAATAACCGTGAAAGGTGAGAGATCATGTGTTGCAGTAAAATTAGGAGACCCAAGTGTGACTCCCAGCTCTACCAGCTAACTATCTGAGCAAACAGGTGGATTCCTCAATTTCTCTGATAATTAGGTCCTTATTATGTAGCATAAAGAAAATAAAAAATGTTTTGTATTACTCTAGTGCATTAAATAAGATTGAATTAATAAATGCATTACTCTTTCAGATTATCAGGAAATTATAATGATGATAATTTTTCAAAACAAAAAATACAATGCTGGATTCTATTCTTTTTATCATTAAAAAATGACCTGATCAGTCAAGACTAATCATGATCTTTCTGGACATGTCAATGTCTTTTTTTTTTTTTTTTTTTTCATTCCTGGACAAATAATAAGGCTTTAAATTAATCTGGTTTATGTTTAAAACAGACGGGGAATAGATTGTATAGATAGCAAGAAATAAACAAGATGATCAAAGTCAACTTTTTCCAAGATAGCTAAATCTAAAAAAGCCAAAAATTAGTTCTTATTTAAATTATTAGCTAAGAAAAAGAAGAAGAGGATGTGGCACAGTAAACACTGTGATACTTTCAGTATAATTAGGGGACACAAGGTGTTTATACTTTCTGACATGGAGGCAGTGAGTGTTCTCTGGGAAAGCCAATGCAATGACTTGCTTCAGGGTCCCTTACAGCACTGGTACCTCCTTTGCCTGAATATCCTCATTCTTCAAATTGTTGTTAGATTGAGTTTGTTGTCCTTATGCATTTAATTGGAACAAACGTGAATTATGCACTTAGCTTTGCCACCTCCCAGCAACAAGTTAAAAGGGAACCAGAAAGATAAGAGATCTTTTCCCCAGGATTTGTTCAGCTTTGGGTAATTTGCTGGCAAGTTGTAGTGAGGTTATTATTGGCCCACTTAGTAGCTGAGTTTCACATTTTGGGTGGTGTCTGGCTAAGTGGAGTGGTGACTTGCTTAGATTCTGAGGGACTCTCTATGTTGCTCAGTGCTACTAGACTAAATTAAACCCTCTCTTATTCATGTTACCTAGCATCACTACCTTTTGGGCTTCATCTGCCCCCAATAGGGTATTGCCCCTAATCTTTTGTGAAAATCAAACAAATTTTAAAAATAAATGACGGGATGAATCAATGAATACAAGAGATGAAATGAGAGGCAGCAAAATGTTTGGGAGGGATTTTTAGATAGTGCCTTTGGCTTTTGTTATTTTATGCTAAGTTATTTATCAGTTATTATCGTTAGGCAAACTGTACTTTGATGAAAAGCTGCTGCGTTTTCTTCCTTAGCTATCTGAACTCCCAGGGTGCTGAGGGAAATAAAATAAGAACAGAGCACACTGCTGTTTTATCTGAGCTACTGTAGCATTTCTGCTTGACATCCAATGTTGAACAAGAGACTATTTAGTAGCTCCCAACCATTATACATGTACTTTCCCTAGTAGAAAAGTCTTTGCTGCTTTGCGTGTCAAGGTTGTGATGAATCAGCATAAAGTCGGGCCTGACTTATTCCTGGAAGGGACAACCCCGTCTTTTATTGGAGCTGAGATGGTCATAATGAAGCTTTGAATATAGAAAATTTTGTTTGATCATAGACAGACAACTTATTCTTGTACAGAACTTAAAATTTAATTTTCATAATTGTTTCCATTGTTATAATCTACTTTATCTCTGTATCCACTATACACTGTTACTATCTACCATATCACTGCCTCATCCCCTACCCCCACCATCCCCAATTTTGGTGTATTTATAGCTCTGTCCATATTGAAGCAACTGCATAAGGCTTTGGCAGCTAGATGTCTTTGTCTCTGATGGGATCCGGACCCCTTTGTGATGTAGAGCCTTCGTATAAGTATGCAATGTGGAAAATGAAACCCATGTGTGAATACAGAGTTAATTAGTATGAAAAGTCCCATTTTTCCACCACATTTCTTGCCAGCAGCTATGATTATGAGCACTTAAACTTTCCAGGTCTCCTAATATTTTTTTTAAACTAGATCCAAGCATGGAGATTCCAAAATATTCCTTTCTGTGATATTATAGATGCATGACAAAAAGCGAATTAGTACTGGAAGGTAGTGTGTGTGTGTGTGTGTGTGTGTGTGTGTGTGTGTGTGTTGGAGCTTATTAGAGTTCATTACCATACTTTCTGGACATAAAGATGATTTATTTTCTTCTAAATGTTTTAAGCAGTAGCGACTTTTCTGAGAGCTTTTATCTTTGAGGTGTTATCTAAGGTAGGCCTTGATGGAGCACAGTTCAAAAAAAACAGCTCCATAGTAAGGCTGATGTCAAATTGGTATTTGATCTATATGTTCTCTGATGGAAATTATCTCCATGGCAGAGATCAAAATAAGATCTTTGAATTGTATTGAATAAAATGAGATGTCAGATGAATTTGGGAAAAAGGGTTTAAAAGGAAGTAGGTGCATTAGCATGGAACTAGTGAGAGTCGGGGACAGACAGCCACTGAGAATGTACCATAATGCACGTTATAGTTGGTAGAAACATACATAGTTTGAGCAGAATACTCGTATGTAGTCATGACAGGTGTAGGAAATCAGAAAATAGAATCAGCAGCTTCCTTTCTTGCCAGTGCTATGACTAGCAGGCAAATGGGATCTGCCAAATAGCTGTGTGTGCACGCAGCTGTGTGCAAATGCTGATTACTAGGTAAGGGCGGAGTGTGGGTGCCCTTAAAAATAATAAGAGTATTATTGAATATTTGAATATTTTTTATATTCAAAGCTTGCGGGCTGGATGGTAACAATGAAAATGGGGAAGATGTACTTTTCAGGCCTGGGTAACAATGTCAACCAGAGAAGACAGAGAAGGCTGATAGCTACTGGTCTAGGTTACCATGTGAACCTCCTCTCCTAATAATCAAAGACTTCCCACCCTCAGAAGCTAGAAGATGCCTCCCTTTCTCTCCACCTTACTTATATCTTGTCCAGGCTACTAATCGCAGGTTCAGTTAGGTCATGCTGTGTTTGAACTTTACTCTGTCATGGCCCAGGAAAGCCTTTCTCTAAAACTCTAACTCCATGCTTCAATTCAGATTTCATGTAAGGTTTGCAAATGTTAGACATAATAAGAAAGAATATGTAGCAAACCATCTTAAAAGGAAGACTATAAGTTATCTAGGCATTAAAACTATTAAGGAGTATATTTCAGTTAAGTAGATAGCTATGAAAAATTTCTCTTTTTTAAGTTTAAAAGAAAAATGCATTTTTTCTTAGCAGGATAAATGAGTTAACAGAGTATGGTAGGAATTGATCAAAGAAATGAAATAATGTATTTTATTGCACACTTCTGCTAGTGCTTTGCAGGAAATACATGCTCATAAAACCCCCATTAAAAACATAGTTTGAAAGACAGGGATATAGCACATTGTTTGTCTTCTTAGCAGGGACAGTGAAATGGTCAATGAAAGAAAAGCTAAGGATCAGGGGATCCTTAAACTGTTTTCCTTGCATATGATTCCATTTAATCAGCCCGGGAACAAAGGATAGCATTTTTCTTTTATTTTTCCTTTTGTGTTATTTCATGTTATTAAATGAGATTTGAGTGAACTGAAGTAAATCAGCCAAAACCTAGGTTGGATTAGATCCCCTAAACTTCCTTATGCCCAGATTTTTTCCAGATGGTTTCTCATGTCGCCAGTTTAATATCAACAGTGTGTGACACGCTAGAAGAATATTTCTTAGACCAGTTCGGTCCTTGAAAGATAATTACACTGTCAGTTGCCATCACCGTTACTGTGAAAGTGAAGATCACTGGGGTAAGTATATTAAAATCCAGCCCCAAACCAGCCTCACTTTCAGATAGCACATTTAAGACCCTTCACACATTCGTGTTGCTATCTGTCTACGTTGTTATACACAGTGTAACAGTGATATCTTTTTGACAGCAAATGCCTGCAGGTCACTTTTTGGTTATATGTCAGGGAAAATATAATGAATTTTTACATGATGAAAAAAGATTGTATGCTCATGTATCTTTAAAAATTCTGCATTCTCTGCCTTCCCACTTTCATTTGCAAGTTGAAACACATATTTTCATGCTACTACCACTTTACGATTTTTTTTAATTGTACCACTGACATTACTTACAGCACATTTTGCAGCTGCGTTTAAAAGCATGTTATTAGACAATTGTAGGTACCCTGTCCATAAATATGGAAAAGGGAACAGGACTAACAAATAAGGAATGCCTACAAAATTAGGATGTGAGGTGAAAATAAAATTGATTCATGAAGCTCCTTTTAAAAATGCACTATTTTAAAGATGATATGGAACAACCACCCACCAGGAACTATACCATGGCTCCTGTATCAGTGCTCACAAGGCCCTGTTGTAAACGCTTCTGGTTTTCTGGTGACTAACCTGCATCTTACAGTCTCCAACACAAAGCATTTATAATGCAAATGTTCATCTGAAAATAAATCTCTTGTGATCTCTGATAGTCTAAAGAGGTGAACACACAAGCAATCTAACGTTACTTTTAGATTGAGCACACAGATTTAATTATAATCATGGCTACAACCATAAATGAAGGTGTCGTGCAGGGTGTCATGCGGGGTGTCTGCTCCCACTCCCCACATAAGAATGCAGGATGTGGCTAGGCCAAAAAGGAACACCCATGGAGCCATAGGTAGGGGAGTCACTATATTCGTGCTGGCGGCTGGGTTGGAGACACAGGAAGCAGGAGCTACACTGCCCGCAACCTGCCGTCCTAACTGCAATCTGCGCTTGCCAGCCACCATCTTCTTGCTAGCCCTCATTTGCTGCTAGCGTAGCCATGGCAGTTATATTAGTGGCCAATGGCTCACTGGTTACAGCTCGTGGCCAACTAGCCACAGCTGATGGCCATCCAATCACAGTTGATGGCCATTTACTACCTGAGCCAGCACCTTTCTATGTGAGGCCGAGAGCCTGGAAACTGCACTCCTGGCTCTGTCCCCACAGAGGGCCTACAAACTTCATAGATATGTGGTAATTACTTCATAGTAAAATTTTCTTATATGGGTAATAGTTTGAGATGTCTGAAGTGTATGCATTGACCTGAGTAAATTATTTTTGCAGTTAAATACAATACCGAACAGTGTGAGACACTTTCAAGCTATCAGATAATTTTGCATATAATTTCTTGAGGTATAGAAAGTAGAACTGTTAGCAGAGCAGTAAATCAGTCATAGGTATTGCTTGGTATTCTTTTAACCATGTCTTAAGGCAAAAAGCTGGCAGTCTACTATAACGCAAGCCACACTATGTTTGGAGTTAGGAATCAGAATACTAATCTTTTCTTGCCCTTTATTAGCCCTTTGGCCTCATCTGTCTTATCTGTAAAATAAAGTGATTCAGCCAGGTGATCTCTGAGTGTGTTTCAGCACCACAGTGCTACGAGAAAGTTAGATATCTGGTGAAAGGAGGGAAGAAACATCATTAGTTTAATGAATTATTACCACACCTGTTTGTTCTTAAAAAATAATGTATTCAGTTGCTATCCATTTAATCATTAGTGGAAAAAAAAATACAATCCCAGTTTGATAATGATTTTACTCATTGATTGTGGCCTTCATGTTTAATACTTTTTCCAATCTTATACCTTGCGTCTAACTATGCTCTACCATAGTATTTTTTTTTGGCCATTAAAAAGAGCGAACACCTCTTGACATTCCCATTTGCCCTTTCATCATTTCTATCTTATTTCTTAGCCCGTTGAAATGCCCTTCAGTAAATCATTTATGTGACTAAGCATCACTCTGCAACTTATCTTAAAACCTGCAGCTGTTTATCTGTATGTCTTCTCTAACACTCAAAGCAGTTTTCTTGCAATTGTCAAGTAATTTACCATATTTATACTGTTACTTTTCATAGTTATCCAAATATCAGCATTATATAAAAATAGTGTCTGCTTACACTTAACTGTTCAGTAAACAGAAGTGTACCCTACATCTCAAATACTGTTTCATGGAAAAAATAAACACAAATTCTGAAGCTAGCTAGACCTTTTTCTTTTAAGTGCTTTTGTTATTTTACTAAGCAGATTAATGACTGAAAGAAATATATTTGCAACATTGTATCCTCTTCTGCTTTAAAAAACTGGTGTGTTCTTCTTCAGAAAATTTATTAACTATATGAGCCCTAGTTAAATATACTTGGTTCCAATTCAGTTAAAGAAAATATTTGGATTTTTTTATGAATGGCAAGTGCAATCTATTTAAGGCTTTATCATTTTATGAATTATATAAAATATTGTTCTTTTTCATTCATGAAGATAATTGGGTCATATAATTGAAGAGTGAGAATAATCCGCTCAGCTCATATAGATATCTGAGTGTTCAGACGAGGCAAGTTTACTCCTGGAGGCTGGGCTAAAGCCCCAGGCATAGCCTCCATTTTGCCAAGCAGATGGGACATAGGGAACAGCTCCCAACACCTGGGAATAATAAAGAATGCAAATAACTTCCATGAACACATTTGAGTTTGAGACAGATTATCACAGTATATAAACCATTCTCTGGGAGTAAATCAGGAACATTCGCCATGAGTCTTAACCCTTTCAAGACTCCTGAATAACTTTTAATGATTTACTTCTGTGGTGCATTAAGGGATACTCTTGTGACAACTTAAAGGCCCTAATGTGGCTGCCAAAATTGCCTGGTAATTTTTAAGTAGTGGAGAATTATATCCTAGTGAGTTTGTTTAAAAGCCATGTACTCAAATACTTATAAGACCCAGATGGTAGCCCATGAGTGAAGCTTGCAGTAGGGACCAGAGTGAAAGGGAAAGCATGGCGCTCCCTTAAAGGAGCAGCTTGCTCCTCTGCTCCAGTCAGTGGTTACCAGGTCAGAATGTGGGCTCAGAGTTATCACCTTTCCTCACCTTTCAGGAGAAGTTGAAAATTCAGATTTTGGTGTGTAATCTCCTGAATCTTAAACATTGGCAAATTTAATTCAATTTTAAAACCACTGTGCTGGCTAAGCTAAATATGTAAATTCTGAAGAAGAACTCAAAAGTACACTAGTGTTCTTGAGCAGTTAAAGTTCCTGTTGACTTTATTTGGACATGGGCCCCAGTGCTTGGGGCTCTGTCTCTAAACTGCTGTGTAAGAAAAGCCCTACCTTTCTGTGTATTGACCATTTCCCACCCTTCCTTATCACTTCCCTATCAGGGCAAGGGTTTGCATGCACTTTTAAGTTCCACTTAGATTTTCAGGGAAATTTCATAACTCTCATTCTTTGTGTTTGTTTCCAAGTAATGTGAGGATTTCTAGGGTTTAAACCTTCAGGATGAAGGACACGACACACCTTTACACAGCACACTGTTCTTCTTTCTATGTTGATGCATTAGTCAGTGAAGGCTAGGTTGTGCCACATAACAAACTAATACAGCATGGTAAGTGGCTCAGTACAGCAAAGTTGTATCTGTTGTTCTCACTGTCTAACTCTGATGAGCATGTAGATATACTCAAAACAGTTACTCTCTGACCCAGACTTACAAATGATCTGCTTCTTTGTGATATTGTCATATCAAAATATGGCTTCTTGGGAAGTGATAGCTTAGGAAGAGAGCAATGACAGAGACACTTCAGTTTTGTCCAGAAACGATACATACGAGTATTACTCCCGGTTATGGCCCTTTGGCTAGAACTGATCATGTGCTTCTGGCTGAAATACGTGGGAGGCTGGGGAATATGAGATAGCACATGAGATCTTGGCTGAGCATTACTATTTCTACCATAATGCTTTCCTCAACGTCAAACTCAGGCTTGGGTTTCCCATGAGACATCAACTCCACGTGCTTTTACCCCCAAATCCTTCATAGATACCCAAGTCAGTCTCTACAGGCATGACATGAAAGTTATCAAAAGTCTTCTAGCTTAAGTCTTGCCAATAGATTAGAGTTGGGGAACACTAGCATTTTAGAATCCTAAAGTTTAAAGCGCCCCCATATCCAGACTGCTGTTCTTCTGTTGTCATGTCATGATCATAGCATAGGAAAAAAGAGAAAAAAAATCTCACTGAAAGCCTTGATCAAAACATGACTTCCCCCCGATAATCTTCAAACACAGAGCTCAGCACAAAAAAATGTGGGGAACAATGAGGAAGTAGCTTCTGGTTAACTCTTCCCTTGAATTGTTCTATTCCTTAATTCCACATTGGTAGATCAGTATTCTTAGCCTCCTATTAATGCTATGATGTTGTATGAGGGCCATATATACTTTGAAACAGCTTTATAGTTTTTTCGTTTTACATGTAGGTCTATGATCCATCTTGAGTTAATTTTTGGGAAGGGTGTAAAGTTTAAGTCTTGATTTTTTATTTTATTTTATTTTATTTTTTTGCATGTGGGTGTCCAATTGCTCCACCACCATTCGTTGAAAATTCTTTTTTCTCCATTGTATTACCTTTGTTCCTTTTTCAAAGATCAGTTAACTATATTTATGTGGGTCTATTTCTGGGCTTTCTATTCTGTTCTACCCTTTTATATTTTTATGTCTACCAATTACCATGATCTTTTATTGTACCTGCTGACTTGATATGCTATATTCAGAACCTTGGTAGTTCACATTCTACTGAAGGACTTTAACCCTTAAGGTATATTTTGATCTATAATTCTAGGTCTAGATAGGCAATACACAAGTACTACTTTTACTGAAGCCATTATTTTATTTTTAACACAGGGCTGTTTGTACATTTGCAGCCTGCAGATAGCTAGAAATTGTTTGGATGTCCTTGAAATGAAAAATAATGCCATGGTTATAATCTTTGTATTACTCTTCAGATTTATCCAAGTCAAGAAGGTTGAGACAGAAATAATTATTTTCATATATCTCCCCCTGAACTTTGTCCTAACTTTACTTCGGTTTATTTTACAGGTATATCTCTGTATATGGATGTGTTCCTTTTGAAAATTTTCCCTCTTTTATTTGAATTTTTTAAATTTACTTTATTAGGAAAATACACCCTACTAATTATCTTGCAAACAGACAGCTTTATCTTAGGTATAAACTTTATGATTAAATTTATTTATGTTTTAAAAAAAGGAACTTAGTGAACTGTTTAGGTTTTGTAAGATTCCATACTGGAGAAAAATTCAACATTGCTTATTGTGCTTCTTTATCATTATCAGATTATAAAAGGCATTTGTTTGGAAGATCCCAAAATGGTAATAGGAAATACACAGAACAACAGGGGCCAAATAAATCTAAAGCATAATAAAATGAGGATGGGAAATGGGACTTTAGTTAAACTTGCAAACATGTATTAACTTAGTGTTTTCCAATGTTCTTTGAACAGTAATTTGCAAGGGTTACTTGATCAGATTGATCAGACAAGTTGGGGATAATGCCGCATTCCTTATTCTTCTCTTTGGAAATTGAAAAATAGACATTTCCATATTAATTTTTCTGAAAAGTCCTGCAGTTTAATAATAATAATAATAATAATAATAATAATAAACCCTATTCAACTCTAACATGGGATTTCTCAAACTTATTTTGACCACATTGTTTTGTTCATATGAAGAGCTGTTAACATCCTATAGAATACAGGACAAACTCTGAGAAATGTGTTTATTTCTTTACAGAGTTTTGAAAAAGGACCCATGTTTTATCCTGGTAAACATCCTTTCCAGAGAATTTAAGCTCTTTCCAATTTAGTCAGTGGAAAGGGTACTTTCCACATACAAATATTGATTGCAAGTATATATTCACTCTAATTTCCCAGGTAAAAGGAAAGGGTAAGTTTCCTGGAAACGACAGTATGAACACTTGCCAAGCCCTTGCATAAATCAGTGTTCGTCATTATAAATCATAAATCCATTAGCCACAAGAGAGAGTTTCTTTTGTTTTATTCCCAAATTTGTAATGAAAACCACACTGAATTTCTTTAGTAACATCCTCATGCAAAATAAAATAGTCTTTAAAACTAACATTTTCTAATATGTAATTTTTAAGTTAATTCCTGCCAAATCAGAATATGAAAAGAAAACCAAATTTCACTGACATTCATTGTAATCTAGGGTTTATTTAGTGTGGTAGGAGTTACTGGTTAATTTAGCTAATTTCTCAGAAGAGCTAAATGTAGAAATTTTATCTTATAAAGTTTGGTTACTGTATACTAGTAGACAATGATTTTGATGCAACTTTAAAGTATATTATCTTTACTGTAAATCTATTAATATGTGCTCTTAGTTTCAAAGTAATTGCCTTTCTCATAAATGCATGAGAACCCCACACTAATTTTATATTTGAATCAGAAAAGTGATTCTACTAAAGGGAACTCATTGTCAACTTGCTGAAACTGATGGAGTACATGTTTTCAGTCAGCAAATTATCAAAGCAGCATGGAAAATCTGTGGAAGGAAGATGTAGTCCCAGAAAGAAAACTTCATCTGAGGACTTTTAAATGCAAGAAAAGCAGTTTTAAACTATAGAAAATTCAAAGATAAATAAGGACAGCTTATATATATTACATTAATACAAAATATAGCTAATACTATTCTTATACTAATAGAAAAGTACCTAAATCAAAGCCAAAAGGTTATTTTTCAAAATAATGTTATTCAAAAAGAAAACAAACTGATATCAAAATACTATGAGCACAGAAAGAAATACCCCACCATTCTGCTACCAAAATAAGTGCAGTATTTTGGCATATTTCATTCCAGTTTCTTATTTTTTCACTAAGCCATAGACTATATGTATTTTGTCATGTCATTTTAAAACAAACAAACATCATTTTTAATATCATCATAATATGCCCTCACATGGCCAAACCAGAATAGTATTTTTCTGAATTAAAATAAACTTTTATTGTTGTTTTATAGTTTACCCTGGAGAATAAAAGCAGGCTTGTTGTAGGAAGGGCATACCACAGCTCTTTATTTGAATACATGTGCAGACTTTAAGATTACTATGGTCTATTAAGAATATTTATTAGAAGAATCACCAAAGATTATTCCTTATTTTTCCCTCTAATTATCTAATAAAGGAATAGAAAGAAGACAGTTTAGAATGAAAGAGCCCAATAATTTTTTTTATAAGTAGTTATTCTGTGGCATTCCATGAGAAACTGTAAACTCCAACAAGGTAAATAATTCCAATAAAGAAAACCTTATCTGCTAAATAAACTGTAAGTGTGCACACCTCCCACACTTTAGTTATTGGGCCTTCATCAAGCTGCCCCCTCCCTGTTTCCCTGACAGTCTTCCTCCCTTTCCCTCCTTGTCTCTCTCCTCCTCTCCTGCTCTAAGGAAACTAGTACATGGAACGGTGTACCCTATTCGAACTGGAATGATGCCTTGACAACATTTTATTAGCATGCAATTGTGACAATTTTACTTTCCCACCTGATTCTCAGAATAACTTTTAAAACACAAATCCCTGGAAAGTCAAGGTGCAGTTAAATGTACTCTTATGTGTGACATGTTTCTGATATTTATAAACCTTAGACATTTGTCCCACATGAGGGGATGATAAATAAGCACAGTCTTTCTGCAGATGTTTTGGCAATGCTACTCTAACCATTAATCTTCAGACATAATTGACCAAAAAAGAAAAGAAAAGAAAAAAAAAAGCCATATTCAGTGTCATAAAATTCAAAGCATTTGCAGATACCTGATACTATCCACTTGGGCCACTGCTGCATATTTGGCATTTCATAATCATTTCTTTGGCCTAACAAACCATACCAAATTCTAGTAAAACAATAAAATGAGAGAAACATCAGATCTTAATTATTTTCGTTATTTTAGGAACAACTCTGGAATCATCTAGATTTTGGAATATGTTCCAAAGTCTTCCTTCCTGTCTCTTTTCTCTCATCTTGCAAGGTAGAATTATATTTATTTGGCTTTTTACATGAAATCATATTTTAGATGAATTTGAAGATTAAATTTCCTAATCTTTATATGAAGAACACAGACAAGCTCTGAAGGTGATTTGCTCAGACTGGGTAGAAGAAGAAACTGTTTTGTGCCATGAAAGGATAGTTATGCCATAGAGGATTTTTAGCTCTAGCAATTCTTATACGTAGAATCTCCTGGTTTAAATTTCTATCATTTCAACTTCAGAACAGCCCAAACCAAACTTGAATTTTACTACATCAGTCCAAATACTTTTTGTTTTTCTCCCATAATGGCAAACTGTATATTCATTGTATTGAGGTGAGGAGTCAACCTGAAAGGGACCATTCTCAGTATGCTTGAAATCTGAAAATGAAATGAATTTCATAACTGGAAAATCCAGTTATCAGGCATAAACAAATGGCTGCATTTGTTTTAGATTCTTTTGCTAGTCACTCCATTTTCTTCTAAATTAACAAAACTCATGTATGAAATTAGACTCAGCTGTTATTTATTTTATCACTGAGCTCCAAAATAAAGGGTATGAATTGGTCCTCTCCCATCTAGGGGTTTTCTTTTAACTTTCTCTCCTTATATTTAAGCATGCATAACATGTGTTTCAACTTCCTTGAATATGATCTCAGAGTTAATTTTGCCACTACCTGTATTTATCTAGAAAAGATAGGTAGCTACTCTCCTTCATGCATAATTGAAATTGTGTTGCATTGAGGAACAAGTGATCAGTAGCATTTCATTTTAACATAGGTATTTTTTTCTTTCAAGGTTTGATGATGAAACCCTTAAATAAGATATAGTTTCTTATTTGAGTTTATGATTTATACCCTACCTATACTCAAAAGGTATCTAGGGCTGGCTTATAATACAAGGCATATGTAAATATAATAACACCGTTAAAATAGAACTAGACAGTTAAAATACATGGATAGGGGAGATAGAAATATACCAGCAGAATAAGTGAGGTCATAGAACTAAGCAGAAGATCTTACCCAGACCCTGTGGCAACCAAGGCAGAAAGGAGAAACGATTACTTCATTCTCATTAGTTGGGGCGGGCAGTGGGGACAGAAAGGAAACATACTGGTTCATCAGGAGAGGCAATTTTGTTCTACAACTGAATTGTGACAGGCATTTGTACTATGGATTTGTAAAGCTAGGATCGGCTTTATTCTTTAAAGTATTTTATGGAAGCATGACGTACATTGAGAACAGGGCACAGGTCATAAGTATATGGCTAGATGAATTTTCACAAACCGAGCATGTTTGTGTAACCAGCACCCAGAGCAAAAAAGTAGAATGTCTTAGTACCCCAAAGACCTGTACGTCCCCTTCCAGTCATGACTTCTTCCTCGCCAACATACCCACTATGTTGACTTCTTAGAACATAAATTGTTTTTTCTTTTTTTCAAAATTTTAGTGTATTCTTAAACACCTGCCACACAACTAACAACCGTGATGTTTAGAATGTTTTTTGGCTTTAAAGTGTTTTTTTTTATTATTATTTTTAATTTGCATGCACTAAAATTCCTTTCTTCCTTCCTTCCTTCCTTCCTTCCTTCCTTCCTTCCTTCCTTCCTTCCTTCCTTCCTTCCTTCCTTCTTTCCTTTTGGTGTGTAGATACATGTACTTTGGCATAGGCAAGATTAATGTATAACTTCAAGCTGGATTCCAAACAATACCATCACCCCAAAAACTCTTTTCTGCTACCCCTTTATAGTCATACTGATAGGGTAGGTAGATAGAAATGCGCAGAAGAAGGAGAGATCTAACCCCGGTTAGAAAGCCCATTGCTGCAGCCCCTACTTAGGTCAAGACCCCTTGTAGCTGTCCTCACTTAGGGCACCAATACCTCACTAGCCGAGCAGGATTCCAGGCTCACACATGCCCCTAAATCAAAGGCATGTACTGGTAGAAGCTAGAGAGAGAGAAATCATCCTGCTTATCAGAATATACACTCTGCTTCTCAGGGTCATTGTAATGAACTCAGACAACCTTGGGAGCAAGAAGGGAGTACAAGGCATGCCAGCTGGGAGAATGAGAGGTACTGGAGAGAGGAGGTGGAGACAATTTTACTCACAGAAATAAAAATTGTCACACAATGTAAGGAAAGTCTGCTTCCCTCTCTTGGGTTAGCCCACTCCATATCTTGGAGTGTACTCACTTTTACTGATAAACTTCTTGCTGTTCTGTGCTGCATTAACTCTGTCTCTTGAGTGAACTCTTTCCTTCAAGAAGACATAGAGCTGATACAATGTCGTTTCTGGTAACAATACTTGTCCCACAGTTCTAAGTTCTGGCAACTCCTGATGGAACTTTACAGTTTGAGATTCAAAACAGTAATGAGGAAACTTTTCTCATTCTTTATTTTCCAGCTGAAAACTGATTCATCAGGATAGACAATTTTGTCCTACAGCTGAATTGTGTTTCCTTATTCTATCTTTGCATCTCCATCATATTAAAGCCATTTCATTGTTTGATTGCAAAAGGACAGAGTCGGTCCATATTAAGCAAGGCATTGTTCTGATGGTTAAATTCACAGTGTTCCACCAGACTGACTAACCTTGTTTTCCGCACAAGATATGTTTTGTTTTTCCTCATAGATTGGGTCACTTAAGCCACACAGCACAGAAATATTGACCTTTGGGTGAAGATCACTCTGAATCTTCCTCTGTGACTATAACATATCCTAAGATGGAGTAGGAACAAGTGGCAGACGTGCCCTGAAATGCAAAAATACCCTTTTGATTTTTTTCAGGATCCTAGTTCTCTAAGAAAATGTTTTCCCCCAATTAATCCACCCTCAGTAATTTCCCCAAGTTATCTTCTGACTGGGAAATTCTTTACCAGTTTGTAGTAATACTGATAACAATGAAAAAGGTAGGATTTTTGAAAGGAAATTGGTCAGCTTAAATTGTTTTATGCATAGCAGTTGGCAAATTGTTTCTGCGATTTCAATAGTATACTGGCTTCTAGCTTTGAAGGGAAACACTTGGTACATTTGCCTATGTAAAAAAACTGAATTTTAGTTTCAAAATGTGCTTTATCGACAACTTTCTTATTTTTTATTTAGTATATCACATTATAAATGCATAATATATTCTATAGAGAAAATCACAAATACATAACCAAAGGAAAGAACATTGAAAACACCTTACTTCTATGTCTCCAGAAACATCTATACTCCTTCTTTTCAACTTTTTATAATGGAAAATTTCAAATGTATACAAAAGCAGAGAAAATAGTATAGTGAACCCAATGCTCCCCTCATCAGTTATAACAATCATCAGCACACATCTACTCTCAGTTCATCTCTACCCCCACCCTGCTTCACACCGAATTATTTTCAAACAAATCCCATACATTACATGATTTCATCCATAATTTCAATGTGCATATACTTCTAAAAGATGATGATTTAAAACTATAATCTATGATTACAGCTAAAATCATTAATAATGCTTTTATATTATTAAGTATTCTGTCAATAAAAATTCCCTGATTAACTTTTTTTGGTGTGAATGGTTTGAAAAACAACCATTGTCTCCCTCATTCTTTTTTCCTCATGGCTAGAATCTCATAGGATGGCTTACTATTATTTATGTTATCATTTCCCTTTCATTGTTCATTATGAGCCATATTGCATTCAATATAAAAAAACATTTTTTAGAGATTTTGTAGGTTATCCAATGGATACTTGTCTCATTAGGGAGACCACCTTAGGGATGATGTAGATGCCTGATCACTGCACTGTACACCTGAAGCTGAAGCTGAACATTAATGAATGTCAACTACAATTTTATATATATATGGTTACAAGAATCGGAGTACAGCATTAGGAATAGAGACAGTGGAAATGTAATGGCTGTGTGCGATGTCAGAGGGATAGTGGATGGGGATGGGGGGTTGACACAGTGTGAGGGATATAAATGATAAATGTCTAACTATTGCATTGTTTTGTGCACCTGAAACTAATGTACATGTATATATATATAAAACATTTAAATTATTACTGAATATAAGTTTATAGCTACCTTTAGATATTAACAACTGCTTGATGAGTGAAGCAATAAGCAACCTGGGATCCATCTCTAATGATTATATCTCTAGGCAAGTGTGTTTTATTTTTGGTTAATAGAAGTCCAGATACTTGAACCACATGCTACTTTGCAATTTAGCTGAGAAGTTACATTGCCAGGAAAGTAGCCACTGTTCATATTATACGTGAGGTCTAAGTTAGCATGATAGGTGGATGCATGATCACAGCTACATAAATAAGATACCACACTGAAGTGACAATATTTCCTGAGCTCTCAGATCCTGGTAGAGTTTGATGATTCAGTAGCATTTGGCCTTATGTACATTCATGAAAATCTGCGTGCGAAAGACTTATACTTTGAAGCCAGAAAACAAAGAATGAATCCTGGCTTCAGCATTCACTGTGGTTGACTTAGTATATATTAATATCCCTAAGCTGGAAATGTCTTCACCTGCTTAAATGAGATAATAATAATGCTTAATCATGAGGTGATTGTGTGGACTGGATGTGATAATGATGCATAATGCCTGGCACGCAGTAAACCAAGAGCTTCCTGTTATAGTTAAAAAATAAACTAAATGCCAGACGCCAAAGACTATACACAGGGAGATTCCATTTGTATACAGTATAACAACAGGAAAACTAATCTATGCCATTAAAAGTCAATATAGTGATTATCTTCGGGACGGCAGTGACTAGAAGAGGGCACAGGGAGTTCTAGAGTGTCGTTCATGTGCTTTTCTTTGATCTGTACTGCTCCCACCCGTGTGTTCAATCTCATAAAATTCACTGAGCTATACACTTATGAATATGCACCTTTCTGTGCACATGTATACTTCAATGAAAAGCTAAAATTGAAAATAAAACAACAACAAGATAATATCAATCTTATTCCTGGCAATTTGACACCTGGCACATAGATAGTTAGCTAGGTATGTAACAAGGTAGGTAGGTAGGCAGATAATGCTAGTCATCGTTTTCAATTTAAGTTGTTGCTTTCCTATTAAATTTTAGGAAATTTTAGTTGAAAATAATGTTGATTCAATTCAAATATCATATATATTTTGAATTGGTTTTGTCAAATTCTTCTTCATGTTTTTTAGAGAAATTTCATGTTCAACTTGGGGGAAGATATTTACCTTGCTCTCTATGGATTTCCTTGGGGGTGCTATGGCAGCAACAACAGCATCTGCTCATCTGCCTGTAACAGAGTCACGCTGCTGTGGGCTTTCAGATGAGTTATGGGAAACCTGAGGAGGTTTGGCGCCACCCAGCAGCAAGCTAAACTTTCCAAGTTGTCCTGAAGAGTAATTTTTTTTTCTTTTCACAATACCTCCAAGAAGTAACAGCAAATTCATGACCAAAGAGTTATCTCCTTTTTTGAATGGTGAAATCACAAAACCTCAGATGAACATTTAATGTTTGAGAAAATAGACCCAAGAAATAGATATATGATTTACTTTTTTCTCAAAATTACACTCATTTTGTCAAGCAGAGTGAAGTGAGCTAGGCCCAGTGTTTCACATGGTGAAGCCTACTGTTCAGTGCTACCAAATTTAGGGGAGGCCTCCGGATGTCCTGGTGGAATCTACTCTGAAGAAAAATTTTAGTTCTCACTATTCTCAGTCCTTTGTTTCACAATTATAAGTGTATATTTAAAAAGCCTGAAAGGTAGAATATTTGATAATTGTCTTTTTTAAATCCCAATATACAATATGGTCAGATTTCATAAAAGTCACCTATTATAAAGATTTTAACAACAAAAAAATAGTTTAAGCAGATGAGTCTTAATCAGTATTTTCTAATGTGAATATGAATATGGAAAATATAAGGATGTTAGACCCTCTTTTTTGCTGTCACAGCACACAGCTGGAAATTGCTTATTATTAGCTTGCAAATCCTACAGGAAAATACAGAATTATTTTTAGTGCTCAGCAAATTTATGGTGGTAATTATGGGCACTAGCATCACTTCCAGAATGTGAGAGTCCTATATCTTTATTTTCCATGTTGAGAAGATAATTTTTATCACTTTTACACCCTGGATATTGATTTCTGTGATCACTGGGAATCAAAAGTGCTTTTCTGGTAATGCTATGGGTGACAGTAGTCATTTTGCAATGTAAATTGTTTGGAGGCTCTCTGGTCATGGGGTTATTTTTATCTTGAAAATAAAGTAAAACAAAAAAAAAAAGAAAGAAAATCGCCTTATTTTTCCCATCACCAAATCCCTCAACCTCTCTGCCTGTGAATTCATACATTGTGCCTCCTTCCTTTGACATTGGGAGTAGTGCTCCTGATTCTATCAAACGCCAAATCCATCTCTTGTGCCCTGGATCCCACCTGTTCTTACCCATTACTCAAGGACCTCACTCTCACTATCACACTCCATTTCCCTGGTATCATCTGTGTCTGCCACCATTAGTTTGCACATATGCCTTAAGAGCTCTGATTTTGAAAAAATAAAACCCTCAGTGGCCTCATTCACTGCAAAAATCCTTAGAGAATTAGCTGTGTTAGTCATCTCTACTTTACCTCCTCTTTTCTCCTCAGCCAATTCCACTGGGCTTCCAAAATCATCAATCTTTTTTATAAATGGCACCTCCGTCTACTATTTCCTCAGGCTAAACACAGTAGAGTCATTTTATAAACTCAATCTTATAAGTTTTCTTACAAACTCAATCTCCACAATGTATTTGTAATCCATCTCATCCAATGTAATCCATTTTATCATCTCTATTGAACCCCCAACTCCATCGGTACACAGACATCTTATCACTGTCAACAAAACCTTGTGCTAAATCTAATGGATGGTCAATTGTTTGGCCCTTTCTTATTTGCCTTCTCTTGCTGAAACATTTTTTTTTTTCCCTCTAGATTTCTGTGAAAGCACAGTCTCCAGTTATTTTAATAAGGAGAAGTTAGAAAGGAATGTGAACTAGCTAACTGAAAAAGGTATATAGAATTATACATCTTTATATAAAAAACATTAACTAGGTCACTGAAATATGTGAAAAGAGATCTCTAAGGTGTTACAGAGGTAACGGCAGCAGGAAACACCATCTTGAGGGAACAGGTTGGAATGATTCATATTTAGAAGCTTATAGAAGGAGCCCTGGGGTGCTGAAACCCTGACCTCTGAGGCTAGACTGCTGCTTGGATGAAACTCCTGTTTTTGAGCTCTGAGGAGTGGGGGTGGGGACCCAGACTTCTGAGGAGGGTTTGCTGGTTGAGGCTGGTGCTGGAATCTCTGAGCAGGGTATTATGAGACTTGTTTTGTGAATATTGGGGGGAAAAGTTAAAATTAAATTAGCTGTTGCTAAGAAAAAGTGCTACCACAGCCAGGGTGAAGAAAGGAGACTGGAATGACGCTCAACAGGAAAGAAAGCTCCAGCCCTTTCTAACTCGGTGTGTTTTGCACGCTTCCTTGAGGGGCCCCTAAGGCCAGAGACTAGCAGGCAACTGTTGGCAGGGATGCTAAGTCTTAGCCCCACATCACAAAACAGGTTATATACACAAGTTTGAAAACATCAATAACTTGATAACTCATGCAATCTCATTTCTCACACATTACTCTTTTTCTGTCTTGTTTCCTTACTCTGCATGATATCTTCCTGATATTCCAATGTGGGAGTGCCCTGGGGCTTAACACTGGACCTTCTCTCCTTAGAGCCTCTTCTCCAGCCCCATGGCTTTCAATGCATCTGTACACTTATGATTTCCATGTATAACTCCAGCCCGGACCTCACCCCTAAGTCCAGAATGAAGTAGCAAGCTGCTTATAATATATTTCACACAGATATTTAATAAACATCTTAATCTTTATGTGTTGAAAATGGTGCTTTTGATTTCCTGCCCATCTCCAACTTCCCCCTCCTCCCATCTTCTCATTAACTGATACATCCTATATAATTTCCTCAGGCAAAAATCCCAGTCATTTTATAAACTCACTGTTCTTATAAATTCAGTTTTATAAATTATTCTTATAATTGCAATCTCCAAAATATATTTGTAACCCAACTACTATTTATTATCTCTGTTGCTGCAATTAAAACATACATCACCATCTTTTTTTGGAATAGCGTAAGAGACTTTGAAGTTGTCTTCATGCTTCCTCACTTGTGACCCTACAGTCCATTTGCCACACAGTGTTCAGGCAAATTTAGAGTCAGGCAGATCCTATTGTTAGCCTGCTTAAAAATTTACTAGTAGTCATTCCTTGAATGCGAAATAAAACCCAAACTCTGTGCCATTATAACTAGGCCCTTCATTAGGGGTAGGTAAACTAACTGTGAAGATTCAGGTGGCAAATATTTTAGGCTTTTTGAACCAGCCAGTCTCTATCACAGCTATTCAACTCTACTATTGTGGCATGAAAGCAGCCATAGACAATATATAAATAAACAGGAAAGGCTCTGTTCCAATAACATTATTTACAAAAACAATGGGCCAGATTTGTGATGCAGGTCATAGTTTGCCCAATTCTGCCCTCCCTCTGTGGTCATGTCACTTCATACATAATTTTTACCCTATGTCAGGTTAACTGGCATTCTTTGTCACCTCAAATGTTGTATACATCATTTTCCTTCTGTCTGAAATCCTCCACCTTCAGCTCAGTGCATGACTGGTATCTACCCATTACTCAAATTTCCACTAAAATGTCACCTCCTTGACCACCATAGGAAAACTGCTGACTTTTTTTACCTATCACTGTTACCCAGTTTAGTTTATTTCAGAGCATTTGCCATTATAAGAAATTTTTCATTTGTCCATATGTATGTATTGTCTATCCCTCAAACCAGCAGACGAGACAGAGTGTTTGAAATCTCACCAACTATTTCTAGCAGTAGTTGCTCAATACATATTTATTGGATGAATTAACTAAAACCCAGGGTTTAGTCTTTTCCTTTTTCCTTTTTATCAAACAAAATTAATCCTTGATTTGAGTTGACATAATGGCTTGTCACTGATTTTCTACCTTGCTTTCTTTACTTGGTTTGGTCAGTTAATCAACCAGTTAGGCAATCAGTTAAGAATTCACCAGGTGCTTGGTCTGTGAATACATTCAGCTAGACTCTGAAAAGCAAGTCATGAATGCTCGGTATACATACACTTTGCCATCCAGAATCTTGACATTTCCCTTGACCTCAAAAATAGAAAGAAAAAAATTTCAATTTGGATGTATGTATGTGACTGAGTGCTTATTTTTAAAATATAGATTATATATGCATACACAAGCAAGAGCTCTGCAGTTATTTACATGGTGGAATTAGGTGATGTCCAAAGTCCCTCTGCACAACTCAGTCTACCTGCTAAAGTCCTGCTTCTCCCATATCTTTTGGAGGAAATGCCATGCTATAAGCTGAAGAATCTGCTCACTTCCTATTTATTTAGATAGTAGCCATTTTACCCTGCTGCTGTGTGGAGAAGAGGTCGGGAGAGAAGCTGTATTCTGCAAGCCCCGAGATAGTGCCAAGGTTTGCAAACTACTGTTCAAGTCTCTTCACTTCTTTGCATCCTCGGGAGAAAGATCTGTTCTGACATTGTGTTTAGTGCTAAACTATTGTAATCAAGTTCTGTCAAGGTTGAGAGATGTTCGTTACCTACTAGAAAATATCTTCCGGGGTTCTTACTGCTGAAAATGGCTTCACCTTTAGCTTGACGTCCCCTGCAATCTTAGAAAATTCACCGTAGAAGCCACGGTGGCCGAGTTGATGGGTTATTAGGGCAAAATTGTCATTTCTTGAAGAGAGGGAGAGGAGCAGAGAAAAGAAGAATATGTGTGGTGTATTCTACCAGTTCGTATCAATCCGATTCTAAAAAGCTTCTCTTAAGTATGTGTATCCCTTCCAAGCACAGGAAGGTCCTAGTGCCCTCCTCTTCCTCATTCTTGTCCCTAATCAAGGCCTTACTCTGTCTTCAGTGAAACATCTACCCCTGCACCCCTCTGCAACCAGAGTTCTATGGTCCTTTCCCTTCCCTGTTATTTCTACAGTTTCTTACCTCAGAAGATACATGGGAAAAGCAGCTCTGTTCCATTTTCGGTAGAGTGGCTCTGGTTTGGGGGTCAGGAACCCATGCATCCTGTAATTTCCCACTAAAATGCCCCAAGTCTCTGGCTTTCTTGCTGAAAAACCTCTACACTTCCTCCCAGTGCCACATTCCTGAGCCACAGGGCTCCAAGAAGACTCTGTCTGCAGCCTTCAATGCTTGGGCATTTTGTGGTCGTCCTTTTCCATGCTTGTGGAGGATACTTCCTCAGCTACTCTGGTTTATAAATAACTAAAGAAATGTTAAGTCCAGGAGCCATTTTCTGTCCAGGTATTACCTTAAAGATTCTCTCAAACTTCTCCAAAGATTTCACCCACAGAAAATTTCCTCTAAGTGCCCTGAAGGAACTTTGTTAGATTGACCTGGGATATTCATTGAATAGTCTCCTAGATCTTGCTGGGTGTCCTTTTAAATTAGAGTTTCTGTAGATGGGAATTGTGTATATGTATATTTTTAAAATGTACAACAGTCTAGTCTTACTCAAGCTAACATTTGAGAACCTCTGGCCTATTGTATAGCTATTTGGAGTATTTGCCAAAATAGTGTCTGCTTATTACTAAAAGTATTTGAAATATTATGAAATAGCTTTTTAAAAATTATGTATATGCTTTAGAACAAAATAAAAATGTTATCTCAAACCAATAATATCAATGATATTCCAATTGAGGATGAGGCTGAAGAAAATTTAAGTGAATGTTTAAAGAAAAATCCTAAGCGAATAAAAATAAAGGGAATTTCAATAGGTGAAGGGATTCTGCTGTTTTGTTGAAATCCCCATTCAGTCACTAATTGAGTCACATCGGACATGGTTCCACATGTCCATTTACTTGTGAGGTACACCCACAGAGGACGTTGTGTACCCATCTGGGTGGAGCTGCCACCTTCCTGTGCTCTTCCTCCCACGAGCAGGAACAGTTTCCTGGCAGGGTCTCCAGGAGCAGTGCTGCTCAGTGTGGGTAAAATTGTGATGCTGTTGCCTTCAATGTCAGCTCCCACTTTCTCCTAATCCCAGTTTCCCTGGTGCAGTATTTTTTCCTCGAATGCCACCTCTCTTCCTGGCTTTATTGCCCTGTCCATGCCTGTGAATGTAGTGTTCACAATCCTGTTGCTCAACTGAAAAGAATAACAATTTCTATGGATTTCTATACCAGATGTGCTGATTGGTACCAGTCTTTCCAAGATGGAGCTTGCTAATCTGACACACCTAATGGTACTGATGTACCAGTTTAGAGGGCAACGCTGTCACAGTTTAATTTCAGGAGGCACAGTGGATGGCAGATACTGTCAATACTCTGCCTATGCCCCTTCCCTCCCTCCCCCCGACCTCTCCATGTGCTCCAGTTGGTTGCCAGCTGCCACTGCCTGCACCCCTATGCCAAAGGTCTCTTTTTCCCAATTGCAGGAAACCTCATGGTGATGCAGAATCTCTCCTTGGTTATTTAATTAATGTGAGAATTTGGGATCAGATTCCAATACAAGTAAAAGGAAAGAGCATCTTTCAGTTTGAAGAAGGACAAAGTTTGGGGCAGAGATAAGTTTTTTGTATGGTCCTAGTCACCTTTAATTGTGGCCCCATATGGTTGTAAATTGAATGTCAGGTATGCCTCTTACCTACCAACAAAGCTGAAATGCCTTGGTTCATCATTTCTTTGGCTTGTTAATCTGCCTAATGCAGTGCCCCCCCCCCCCCCATTTTAACTCTCACCAGAATCCCCTGGAGGTATTGTTAAATGACAGATTACTGGGCTATTCACTCCCACAGAGACTCTGATACAGTAGGTCTGGAGTGGAGCTTTAGAATTTGTGTTTCTAGTAGATTCCCAGGTGATGCTAATGCTGGTGGTCCAGGGACCTCACTGAGAACTGCTTGTGTAAGTGTGCTTTTGCTACAATCTCTTGTAATATAGAACCAGGCATTTGCTACTGAGATAAAGCATTAATTGATTTTTCTTTTAAAATTGTGTCTATTGATTTTGATTACGTAACATATTTATGTGGCTCAAAGTTCAGGTCTATAAAGCAATAGATGGATTCTTCCTTAGCATGATGAAATACACTGATTCTCAACACAAAAATCCAGCATTTTGCTTAACAGAGAAGTACTCAAAATGTTTCTATGAAAGGAATTAAACAAAGATTTTCATTACATCTACCATAATTTGTCATTATTCTGGAAGTATTCTAGATATTCTTCTAGAAAGCACAAGAGAATCAAGTGAAAACAAAACAAAACAAAACAAAAAGCAAAAACAACTTTTGTATGACAAGAATGTTTGGAACATGGCTGTGTACAATACTGTATGTGAAAATATCAGTAAGCTTACTTATTGTATATAAGCAATAAACAAGGGGAATATATAATGGAAACAGAAGTCCCATTTGAAAAAGTGTATAATACACTAAAAAGTAAGTATATTTTTAATAGTTTGCAAGATCTACATGATAAAACTTTTCTTAAATTAAATTTATTGGTGTGACAACAGTTAGTAAAATTACATAGGTTTCAAGTGTATAATTCTATAATATATCATCTATATATTACCAGCCAGAGTCAGTTCTCCTTCCATCACCATATTTGACCCTCTTTACCCTCTTTTACCATTCCTCCTCCCCCGCTTATCCTCTGGTGACCACTAAACTGTTATCTGTGTCTATGAGTTTTTGTTTCTTTTTTTGTCTTATTCCTTTGTTGCTTTCACCTTTATATCCCACATATGAGTGAACCCATATGCTTCTCGACTTTTTCTGTCTGACTTATTTCGCTTAGCATAATAATCTCAAGATCCATCCATGTCATCACAAATGGCAGTATTTCATTTTTCTTATGGCAGAGTAGTGTTCCATTATGTATATATACCACATCTTCTTTATCCAGTCATCTATCGAAGGACACATTGGTTTACTAAAAAAAAAACAAAAACAAACAAACAAAAAAAGAAAACCTATAAAATATCTTGAGGATACAAAGTCTTGAACCAATGAAAGAAGATACAATGTGCTTGAATAGCAAGGCTCAACTTCATAAAGATGTTCATTTTCTTTAAATAGGAAATAAATTCCATATAAATGTGCTCATATTGAATAAAATACCAACATGAATTTTTGACCTAAAGTTGCTATTTCTAGAGTTCACATGGAAAAATACCATCATCAGATATTCAAACATACTGCAAAGCCATAATAATTTAAACATTTATGGTATTAGATAAAGAATAGACACAGTAGAAAACCCAGAAATAGCCCCCAATGCATACGACTATTTAGTATATTATAAAGTTGACTTTTAGTTCTTGTAAAGGGATGCAATAGATTTCTCCAATATGGAACCGTGCTCATTGGTGTTGGTAATATTACTTTGGGCACGGTTTCAGATTCACCTACAACTAGTGTGAACTCACTATATGCCAGACAACATGCTAGACATTTCCATAGATTTTAACTTGTTTAATCTTCACAAAAATCCTTGAAGCAAGAATTTTTATCTTCATTTAAAAGCTGAAGAAAACAGAGGCCCAGAGAGATTAGGGACCTTGTCTGCAGATAGACAGCAGTGATTGGCACAGCCAGAATGCAAACGCTAGCCTCTGACTCCCTGTCTGGGGCTCTTTCTGTGCATCAAACATCAAATCTTATTAAGCAATATTTTTGACCATTTCCTTTGTCAAATGTGTATTTTCTATTCATTGTTTTTATCTCATTTGACTCCTCACATTTTAGGGTAGTCAACATGAATTTCTAATTAGGAACGTAAATCATGCAATTGCTTTTAAAATAAGATTTGCAACTGTTACAAAAGTTTAGTGGTTACCAGAGGGGAAGGGGGAAGGGGGGTGGTAGCTGAGGATAAAGGGGATCAAATATATGGTGATGGAAAGAGAACTGACTCTGGGTGGTGAACATATAATGTGATATATAGATGATATATTACAGAATTGTACACCTGAAATCTATGTAACTTTACTAACAATTGTCACCCCAAGACACTTTAAGTAAAAAAAAAAAAAAAGGATTTGAAACTGTTTTCCTTTACTGGAAGTTGATTTATTTTTCAGCTCAGACCACCAACATAGAGGAGGATTGACAGTGGTCTAAGTTAGTAGCTAAGAGGCTTTGAGGTCTGCCTTGATGGTGTGTTGTCACCAGACTTCAGGCAGGGAGAAAGGTGTCACCAGCTAGGTACATGGCACGGCCTGGTCTGGATAACTCCAGGGGAAGTGGTTGTGTGAGCCTTGGGGCCTCCTATTTGTAGGGCCTCTCCCTCATGCCAAGGAAATGTGGAAGGACAGTGAGGCTCCTCTCCCCCATGAAGACTGGCTTTCCAACCACTCAGGGTGTCTCAGAGGCCCTCCCTCTGCTCCTTTAGTAACCAGTGCAGCACATAGAGGCCAGAAACCTAACATGGCACTTCTACTCCCATGCCTTCAGGGCCTGCCACCACCGTTCTGTCCCATGAGAAGATAATAACAGAACCCTTGCTGTTCGCAATGTTGCTGGGTCACTCACAGCTGACTGGGAGCTCAACTCCTGATTCTGGGGAATGCCAGCATGTTTTTGATAAAACAAGTATGATGTACGTGTTAAGGAAATTCATGATTTATTAGTGATTTATGACTTTTAATGTTTCCTCTTTAAACAGGATGCAACCCTTGTTTCATTTTGTTTTTAATTACCTTAGGGACCTATTTGGTGCCTAATTATCTGTATGACAAGAAATTAAACTAAGCTTCTATTTGTCTGTAGATGCTGTGTAACCTCACTGGCCTCCACCCTCTTTCTTTCTTTTTTTTTTTTTTTTTTAATGACAACATGATTGCAAATCTAGACAAAGTAGATTTGGTGCAGCACTTTCAGACTAGCTATGAAATACTAAACTTTTGACGAACATTAGAAAGAACAGTCCATTATTTGTCAATTGATTGCCAAATATCAATTGACTCATCATGGTTGTAATAGTGGACACTCTACCATCACGGTCAAGTTTAAGGTCTCTCAAGTCTGACTTTTGAGTTTTAAATACTGGTGTTTCTACTTAGTAGCTGTGAAACTGCCCAGAAACTAAATCCTCCAGTGCTTTAGTGTTCTTATCTATAAAAGGGAGATAATAATAACAGAGTGGCTGAGATTTACATGATGTGATAGGTGTAAATACATGTAAAGTACTTCACTGCCAGGTATACAGTAACTGCTCAATAAATAATCATGATTATTATTATGAGAGAACAAAGATTTGCAGATGTGGGTAAACATTTTTATTTACAAACAGCTGTTGTCTATTTAATATGAGATGAACACTGAAAGGAGTTGCATGTTTCTGCTGACATTTAAAAAAAAGTAGAGGCAGAGTTGGCCTTTAGTTTGAAAATAGATATGAACACCTGTAACTCATGGATTGTCATATGCCATGAGCTCTGGTCAGGTTTACCCCTGATTTCTCAGACAGGCACAGAAATACCAATTTAAAGCTCATGGTCATAAAAGATTCTCTTCTCTTCCCTTCTTTTACTTTACACTGTCTAACTCTTGCAGAAGCTCCCAGTAATGAGTTCTACAGGTACTGCGATCCCCCCAAAAATAATTACTAATGGGAGAGAATGAAATAAATGAAAGCTCTCAAATTCCCTTATTTCATTTTCCATAGCAAAGCTGAAAGCATTCTTTACTTAGAGTCATTGCCTCAATTGTCTTCATTATTTGAAATCTCAGAAATAAAATATACTGGTATAACAGGAGAATGTTGAAAAAATCCAAAGTATACTTACAGGCCGGCGTTCGTTTTTCAAAGCTTCCCTTTCTTGTCAGCCTTTGTCAAAGGGATTCACGCTTTTACCAGTACGAAGCGAATTTTAAATTGGTTCACTTTAATCTCTGTAGTTCAGAAGGAACCCTTGTGCCTCCCAGAGCTACGTATTTTGCCATGTGTAATATGCACTTTTTTGCCCAAATTTGTGAGGGAAAAATAAGGATGCACATTACACGTGGGTAGTACTAATTCTGTATCTATATAAATGTTTTTAATTCTTTTGTTTATGCTTATGAGTTCAATGAGTTAAAAATGTAACTCTAGAAATCAATAATGATATCCATATGCAAAATAATACCCTGGAGTTTGATATTCGGCTTTGTTGAACATACAACAAACTTGCAACGATGATGAAGATTTCTTGGCCTTCAATGACGCATAAATATCGTAAATTTGTTACTAGTACATAAAATTTATTGTACCTGATGTCTTTTCTGGTGTTTTGTAATTATTTGTTACATAAAATTTCTTCTATCATAATATGTTAAAAAGTAAATGCTAAAATTCTTTTATAATACCAAAACCAAGTACCTAAGTATAAACAAATAAAAATTTGAATTAAAAAATTGAAATGAAAGATTTTTTCCCTGACAGTTTGGGCCAAAAATGTGGGTGGGCATTATACACGGGAGTGCATTATACACAGAAAAATGCTGTAAATCTATAAATCCAAGTGTCATATCTGCAAGGAAGTAATACAGCAGCAGAAAGAGAGATGCACAAGCACACACAAAGCAACTCAGGCCGCGATGATAATTGCACTGTGGCGGTCCCTGGTATCCTAGGAGTAATTACTTTGACATCCTTTATCATTGTGTGTTAGATGTGATATGAAGCAATTATCCAGTTGCTCTTTAGAATATTGGTGCTTGGGCTGTCTATGCACATTATCCTCATCTCATGCTGTGACCCTGCAGGACTTAATTCCGATACCATGAGTCTCATGGCAGATTGATAAGGCGCTCTGGCTTAATCTTCCCTTTCTTAGGATGAGACTCTGGTGTTTACTCGCGTTATTAAGGAGAAGTACTGATAACATGAGGTACTGCCAGTTTCTTTTTTCACCTGCAAAACTTGATTTGTATCTTAAGTTCTCTAGTGCCCAGTCCCCTACTGCATATATTGGCACAGCAACATTTACTGCTAATTGTAAACTACCCTCATAACAAAAGCAGACATTATTGTTTTTCCCCGTAATTACTTGCAAGAGTCCCTGTGTTCATAAGAGGCACTTCTCATAACCCCATTTTAATAGTAATCTAAGGAATATGGGACAGGATTTATTAACACCACATGCTTTAGGTCCTTGCTCACTCTGTGGGAGTTAATGCCTGAGGGCATGGAAATTTCACCCTCAAAGAGGTGGTCTATTTTCTTAACTTGAAATTGGCATTGCATCAGGATTTTACTTTCATCTGAATGGCTATTTCTTAGGTCCTTTATACAGATCTCTTTCATTTTTCTGACAGATTTTTTCTTTCTTTCTTTTTTTTTTTTTTGTAATTTGGAGCATGGATCAGCATGCCCACCTTTTAAATAATCCCTATCATATCACCTTGTTTGTGCCACACACAATAAGAGGCATCTGGCATCTTTGAAAAAGGCTGGAAGAGGCCACTTCCTGATGCTGTCTATGGCTGGCCATCCTTTGTCCCAAGGTATGAAGCCTGCGGTGAGGTATGCAGCCCACAGGAAGAGGAGTGGCCCAACCCAGCCATGCGACAGTTGGGCATTGTGGTGGCACAACGCATACATTTATCTGTGCATGCTCTTCTGTGGTCAGTGTTATCATCCCTGTGAAGAGATTTCAGCAAGGCAGTTAATAATGGTGTCGAGAGCTTGGGCATTTGAAGACAGTCTGCCCTGATCCATACATGTAATGAGACCTCTGCCACATTGCTTCCCCTCTCTGGACCATTATTCATCATTTGAGAAATGAAGAGAACCATAAATTTCTTCTGCAGCTGATATAAGAAGTAAAGGAGTTGTTGGATATGAAGTTCTTTGTATAGAGACTATAAAAAGTTGGATGTCTCAGTAAGTGTCACTTCCCTTTAATTTGTCTATTTGTCTATCTGTTGATATAGAGGGTTGAGTCATGAGGACTCCGGATTCCTTGCCTTGCTGTCATCCTTGGTCTGTGTAAGGGATTTCTAACTTAATTCATTATTTAATTCCCTGTTATCCTATAACCAACTCTTATCCCCCACATTATACCCCCTCCATATGCAAACATTCTGATATGTCGGATGTAATCATGTATTTGGATGTGTTCTTTGAAAATATTTTTGTTTTATTTTGTGAATATAACTTCAATTTATACAAATGTTGTCTGCTAGGTCTTATCCTTTTCTATTTTTTTCTCCTTTGTTACAGCCTGAACATTTGTGTTCCCTCCCAGACAAGTTCATAGGTTGAAACCTAATCCTCGAAGCAGTGGTATTTGGAGGTGAGGCGTTTAGGCAGAGATTAGGTCATGAAGGTGAGATCCTCATGAATGGAATTAATGCCCTTATAAAAGAGGGCCAGAGACCTAACCCATATCGTCTACCATGTGAGGTTTCAGCTACAAGGCACTATGTATGAACCAGGAAGTGTGTTCTTACCAGACACTGAATGTGCTGGTGCCCTTTTCCTGAACTTCCTAGCCAAAAGAAATAAGTTTCTGTTGTTTATAAACCACCCAGTCTATGGTGTTTTGAATAGTAGCCTGAACAGACTGAAACACCAAAACAACTTTCCTTATTTGTTTGTTTGTTTGTTTGTTTGTTTAGCCTGATGTTTTAAAGCCCTACCCATACTGCGGGGTAAAAACTAGCCATTGCTGCTCACTGCTCCATGGAATGCAATGCATGGAATCTGAATTAGTTAGCCATTTCCCTAGTGACAGACAAATAGATTTGTTCCACCTCTCTTCTCCCCTAAACATTTATCTGTGTGTCCATCGAAGAACTGTGTATGAATCTCCGTCATGTATACACAGGGGTGGAATTGCTGGGCTGATTTCCAGAATAGCTGCACCAATGATTTCTCCCATCAATAATGTGTGACGTTTCTATGGCCTGCCTCTCCACATCCCACCAATACTAGGCACAACTCAGTTTTCCGATCACTGAGCATAAAGAAATAGTCTATTGCTATTTTAACTTCTGTTTTGTAATTCTAACAAGGTTGAGCATCAAACTTTGATCTATTTTTTGAGTTTTTCCTATGGTATGCTTTATTGAGCATTAACTCCTAATTTTGATGTAATCAAATAAATCAGTTTTTAACATTTTGATTTGTGCTTTTTAGTTTTCGACACACCCTTCCTCACCTGTAGGTCATGGAGATGTTCTCATGCATGTTTCTTCTAAATTTATAGTTTTATTTTCACATTAGTTCTGTAACCATCCAGAATCTACCTCTACAAATGGTATTAGGAAATAGTCTATTTTTTTCTGTATAGATGACAATGTTACTAAATGTGTCCTTGTTTCCCCCATTCTGTTATGATCACCTCTTTTGATTTCTTAAAATTTTCTTTGATTCTTTCAAAACATTACTCCATTTTCTTGTTTTCTGTGTTGTTTAACAAGTCTGATATCAATCTGATTCTTTCTACTGTAGAAAGAATTCTCTCAGCTTGTTTTTTTCTTAAATCTTTTCTCTCTTTATGCTTTCCTTATACAATCTGAGGCAGTTCTTAAATCAGTTTCCCAGATTACTAATTTATTTTTCTGTGAAATTCATTTATTTATACCATCTACTCTGTTCTTAATTTCAATTATTATATTATCCGTAGCTAATATATCCACCTGGTTTGTTTTATGACTTATTGTTCTTGCTTCAGATTACTTATCTTCTCCATATTCCCTTGTATTTATTTATTATGTTTACCTTAAATTTTTGGTCTCTCTTCCCAGTAATTTGGCTTCACATTGTTTATGCTATTCAATGTGTTATCTTTCTTTCCTGGTGGTAGTGCTGCTCTGTTATCTAATCATTTTGGTCTGTCAGATCCTGACGGGGAAGCAGCAATGATTACCTGGCAACATGTAGGAGAAACATTATCTGTGGGGCCTGTACCAGCACTTTCCTCCCGTGGACACAGCAACTCCCTCCCCTACCACATGCACCCAACAAGACACACACAAACCACTTCTCAGCAGCCTTTAGTCTTCCCTAGGTGATTACACTTTTTAAATATTAGTGTCTTAGATCTATGCTTTCCTTTCATCTCTCTAGTTCTTTCAGAGTTGATTTTGAGGGAAGAATCCAAAAGCCTATGTCCATTTGTCATCTTGTCAGGATCTGGAAACACTTTAATTTCTTTGTCTTTTCCCATCTCCATAGCCTCCTCCTTTCCCTGCCTGGTGGTTGGTTCCCTTTTGGAAACTACATGCACATCATATTAACACACTCAGGAGTCATGGACAATTGGAGAGAAAACTCAACACATCTGTGTTCTAAACAAGTGCCACAATGTGCAAGAACCCAAGACATAAACAAATTTCTCCTGTTTGGTTAAACTGTTGTGAGTCAGTATTTATTCTTGGGAGTGAAACAGACAGATTTTGAAAAGTTAAAATTATAGCAAAGTAAAATAAGTCAGTTACAAAAGGACAAATACTGAGTGACTCCACTTATGTGAAATACCTAGAGTAGCCAATTCAAAGAGACAGAAAGTAGAATGGTGGTTGCCAGGGGTTGGATGGAAAGGTAAGTAAGAGTTGTTGTTTAATGGGTACAGAGTTTCAGTTTTGCAAGATTATTAAGTTCTGGAGATCCACTGCACAGCAATATGAATATATTATACTTAACACCACTGAACTATACACTAACAATGGATAAGATGATAAACTTTGTGTTATGTGTATTTTATCTCAAATTTTTAAAAAAATTGATCTTGCAGTTAGTTGAGGAAATAAATTTAAGAAGCCTTATAAAAACTATAGTATTGGAATAAACTTTATAGAAAGTAATTTAGTAATGTATTAAGAGCCTTAAGAATGTCTATACCTTTTTTAGGTGTGTCCTAAGGAAGTATTCAGAAAAAGGGTCAGGGAATTGTTTGTTTCTTCATTGTGGTATTATTTATGATATATAAAAATATATTTAATCTAAAAGTTCAGCCAGAGGAATAGTTAAATGAAGGTTGGTTTGACCACAAGGAGGAAAATGTAGCCATTAAAAACTGGTTTTGAAATATATTTAATGATGTGAGGAATATTGAAGTTGTTATGTGAAAAAAGTAGGACACAACTACCAATTCAGTATGATTCCAATTCTTAAAATATATACATATATATGAATCAACTAAAAATGGAAGGAAATACACTAAAATTTGAAGTGATAATCTATTTGTGGGGGGGTTATCTGTAACGTGTGGGAAAGTGTTCTGTGACCTATAACTTGACACACTAACACAGGCAGTGGTGGTAAGTCATTCAGAATGGAAGACTTAAGTTATGCCGATATAATAACCTATTTTAATAGTAAAGAAAATATTTAGCATGCAATAAGCATTTTTCTCACCTATTTTCTTAGTCGTTCCAACCAAACTGTGAGGTAGATACTGTTATTATTCTAATTTCTTGATGGGGAAAATAAATCCAGAGCAGTCATACAGCTGGAAAGCTGAGGAGCCATGATGCGTGGACTCAGAACTTCCTGGCATTGACCCCTACTATTTAAGCAAATTCTGAAACAATCTGAATGAAGGATACCAACAAAAGCTGGTTATGATTGCCTGATGTTTTTATCATCCTGTTTGGTTGTAGCTGGGCCAGTTCTACAGAGAGCTAGTTGGTGATACCTAGAGCTGGGCTCCTCAATGGCATTGACTGAGCAAAGAGCTCAACAAAAGGGTGGCTGATCAGAACACCTTCTTATGGTTGGTGTCCTAATGCTTTTGTTTTGCAGCCTCTGCTGGGGTCCGTGAACAGTGAAGCAATAAGGTAGATCATTCACCATGTTAGCTAGTTAAAGTCATAGTACTTGGTAGCCTTCTTGATAGACTTGGTAGACTACCATAGTACTTGGTAGTCTTCAGGGCTCCATGGTCATTTCTTAGAAGAATATTGACGCACTGATTAAAGTATGCTGGATTTGGTCAACTCTTTCCATAGAAAGACATTTATAACACACACTATTTAGGAAATCCAGAATGCTCTGAGGGCTAATTTAAATTATAAGTGGTCTTGAAAGCCATGACTGGAAATGATTCTCTTAGCCCTTTAGACTCTTGTAGTGATTTGCAGTGTACTTTCAAGGAAGGGATTTTTAAGAGATTTGGTTTATTATATGTGCATCCTATATCGGAAAGAGTCCATGCATTGCACAGGAGAAATTATGATGCCAGAACACTCCAGTTTGTTAGAAATGTCAAGAATATAAAACCTTTCCCAGGTCAAACACCCCTAATCCCTTTGAGAACCCCAACATTGGCTTGAGGTCCTAGACTCAGTGCAGACTCCAAATGTGTATTCTCTTAATGCTAATACACATGTTCCCATAATAATCGGGTGTTAAAATGCGTTTCTTTCTCTCTCACTTTTGACTATGGCATAAGACAATGATACTGTGACATTCCATGAAGCTCACCCTGAAAAAAGTTAAAACAGGAAGTCTCTGATTCCTTAAAGAATGCTCAAACCCCTTTCTCTAAAAGGGTTATAGAAAGTTGTTCCTCTTTTTTGGTTTTGTTTTGAGAACAAACATTTTGTAGATGCTGGTATGTAGTAAATCCCATCCCTTGGCATCAAGGAGAAGAGGTGGGGAAGTGTTTGCCTCTCATCTCAGGCCTAGTGAGAAAAGCCCCAATAGGAATATTCCAAGAACTTCAAAAACGTTTTTCACATTTAGGAAAAATATTGACCTGATGTGTGATACTCACCTGAATAATGAAGGTTAGAAATGTTTAGCGTAGCAGCTTGTAGAGTAGAGGAAAAAGGTCAGTGCTCTATCAGAATTAGGTTTAGTAGGAGCAAAGGATACAAGAGTAGAACACATGGACCAGAAATTGGAAAAGAACCTATATGGGATTGTCTTGGATTCCGCCCAGTGGGATTTCCCAGAGGCATAAAAAGACCTTTGCAGAGAAAATCTGAAGATAATACCAGATTCCTGGGTCAATTGAGGGAGTAAGTGATGAACAAGAGGAAATACATCATCTGTTAAAAAAAGGCTACCACAAGTGAGACGTGTCTAATAATGGTGTAGGGCCATCAGGTTTTTGAAGAATCTGCAAAAATGCTTTAAAAAAATTAGCTTTAAATATCAGCTGGATCCAAGAACAAAAAGCCATCTTTCTTTTCTCTCTGACCTCTGCCTCCTCCACTTTCTTTGATCCAGAAGGCATCAGAAACTAAAGTTAGCAAGAGAAGAGGGGAAGGGGACAGGGAGGGGGCTGCACACATACCAATTCCCTAGCTTCCACCTGTAGAAAGCACCAGCTGGCAAAATGGAGCGGTTCTAACTTCAAATCACATTTGAAGTTTTGATTGTTATACATAGGAATCAACATTGTAGAGTTTAGGAAACAATATTGATCTCTGATTTCTTAAAGTATCTTTAAGACATTTTATTTCCTATGTATGATCAGTAAATTCATGGATTGCACAGAGCTTCTTTAGGGAGCAGGAAGAACATCCTTCTCTAAACAACATTTTTTTCAGGGGAGTTAGGAAACAAAAATTAAGTTGCTGTGTTTCATCCCATGAGCTGTGTTTGTTCAATGTCAAGGGAACACTCTCAGAGGTCTGGCTGACAGCATCCTGCCCAGCACTCCAGCAGACATTTCGGACCTCCTTCCCAGTATTTTAACTTCTCTGGTGTATAGTGATAATAAGATCTGGAAAGTGAGATCCCAGCATTCTAAGAGTAGTTATCTGGAGCCTGCATTTTGCCAAGCGGGCTGAGCAGAAGAGTATGGGTTGGGTCATGGAATTAGTATGAAGAATCAACTTAAAGTGGGTGTCCTTCCATTCAGTGCAGGACCAGGCAGAAAGTATTTTCCACACTGACTGCAATGAAGTTAGAGGTTAACATTTCTTTTTATTAGCGTTGCCAGATTGACTCTCTCATCAAATAAATTAAGGACACCCTATATATTTATATCAGCATGGGACAGATGCATACTGAAAACATTATTTGTTGTTTATATGGAATTCATGTTTAACTGGGTATTCTTTATTTTAAGTGGCAACCCCAAGTGAACTCTTTGCTCCTACATGCTAGTCACATTATGTTTCGGTCATAACCCCTTTTAAAAGGACCATACATGGAGTCATGTTATATATCTTGGACTTCATGCAGTGATCCTAGTCTGTAAATCAAAGTTTGGTACACATGGTTTGCTAACTGGTCTGAGAGTATGAAAGAATAGTTTAAATCGTTTAAACTGAAATCATCCTCAAATATTCAGACCTGTGATTGCTTAAGCCCTTCCCCTGATATGCAGCAGTGTTAAAACTGGAAGCACTGTTGTTTAACTTTTCTGCTGCACTGGAAAACTTCTCCAGTAGTGTGGTCTTGGCAAGTCACTTAACCTCTCTGAGTTCTCTGTCTTGACATCCACCAATTGAGAATATTAGAGAATTGTAATGAGAACCAAATAAGCTAACGAAAGAAAATTGACATGTAGCATCATAAAAACCCTTATAAATGCTACTACTACTCTTGGCAGTAGTGTAGGAGCCAGTATGTCTAAATTTTAAAATGTCTCTGTTGGCATTCTCTTTGCACAGAATCGTACATGAAAATTACTTTTTTAAAGTCACATGCATTTCCAGGGGTACTGACACCGTCATGAACTCGGACTGAGCCAGGGCTGTTGGAACCATAAGAGATCCAAGAACTCTGGTTAGACAATTCAGATGCTTTCCCCACTGAAGGCTTTTCCAGAACCCCCTCTAAACCATGAGACCTTTCCAATGGCTCTGTCTCTCTCTTTGGCTGCGAACTCTGGGGTGATGCTCACAAACTGAGAAACAACAAATGAGGAAAAGCTGCAAATCAGACCTCCCTATGAAACCTTTGATGGCATCTCCTTCCCATGATATGGAAGCCGTGCTGGCAGCTAGTGACCATTATTCCTGAAGACTTGGACTTCATGCTCCTAATCCAGGGCAGGCTGGGCCACTGGAGCAAAGATGGCTTGTTTTCCTAGTTGACCCTCCTTCTGTGTACCAGACACCCAAGTCCATTTTCAGTGGCTTCAGCACTCATTCTACATTTGCCTCTTCCAAGTTACTCATAGTCTGTTTGTACTTTTTGATTCATTAATATTTGCTGTTGTTTTTGTTGTTCCAGTTACCAAGTCACAAGGAAAGCACATTTGACCTTAATTTTGCATTGCTCATTATCAGTTCTTTTTCAGTCATTTTTCTATGATCTTCATCAAAAAGTTACTTGTAAAACACAGGAAAACAAAAGTCCTTCATGCATTTCTCCCACTCTTCTTCCTGTAGTTCTTTTCAGGCCAGTGACTTCCCAGAGAGCTTTAGGAAGTCTAGGCAAATGACAAAACAGTTGTGTGATGTCCAATATACTGAAAAAAAAAGAAAAAAGAAAAATGTCTTACAGAAAGACCTTTAGTTAAGAGCCTGGGGAGGAAGGTAAAGGCATTTTTTAAAAAATCAGAAGCTCAGAGGCGACAAATGGTGCTTGATTAGCTCTTGAGATGAATGCCACAGGCTAATGTGAGCAATCAGCAGGTCTGTGGAGAATATGCTGATATCTACAGAAAAAAACACAGTGACAGAGGAGGGCTGAGAGATAAACACAGGAGCTCAAAAATATTATTGCTGGAAAAACCTTGACTTTTTGACCATCTTTTATGGAACACGTAGGAGGAAAATTAAGGGTTCAGTTTTTCTGACTGACTGTTCTCCCCGTAATATATGAACTCATTCAAAGTGTTGTTTCACAACTCCTCTCATTCAGCTCCATCACACAGCAAACCAGCCAGGCAACCCCACACTAATGAGAATATTTCACCACACAGTGACAGAATCAGTAAGAAGCATACACTGATAACTTTTAAAAAGTTTGAATCGAGGATTGGATACATGCAGGTAACTCAATTCAGGATCATATTTGTTACGTTCTGTAGAACACTCTAAATAACACCTTCAATCTGACGGAGTTTCTAGTTGCCAGTTCCCAATCATTGGGAAAGAAGCTGGTCACTGGACTGCTCAAGACATTCAGCAGTCATCTTTTCACACTTCTCAGGAGCTCTTCTGTGTGGGATTCCTGTACAGCTTGTGTTTCTGTCTTTTTCTTCTGCAGAAAACCCAAGCAGTTTAAAACATTGCCATCTAAATTTGTGAATCCATCCCCCGATTCCAAATGGCATAGGCTCTGTCAATAAACTGCAGTTGAAATGATCAAAATAAGTAAATTTAAGTTCATATCTGTATGCAAATCTATATTAACACACTTTGTTCTTATGGAAATGGTATTTAAATATGACTGAGTAGTTGTCTCTTGGATTTTAACACTATCCTATCCCTGGGGGAGGGTTCTTCAAGGCCAGGTATCCAGTGATAAGTGATCACTTTACTATTGACTTCAATTGACTCTGAGGTCTCCAGAGAGCAATAACAAAGCAACACATTTTCTGACCCTTAAACAGGTCATCCATTCTTTTTTATTAAAGTAAAGCATGGTGGACTACATACATTTGCCCACAGATGAATCTGGACAGTTTAGGTTCTTCGATTATGACTGAATCACTGAAAATAATTCAGTAGGCACAGGGATGCACCGTCCAGATCCTCCACTTAAGAATGTAGAGCTACTCTTCCTCAGTGTGGGGAGTGTGGTAAGGCAGATAGCTGCCTGTAACAGCCCCTACTGGCACTACCTCAAATGGAGAGTCCAAGGTCATGCTCCCATTCTAGTTAGGCCATATCCTATGACTGACAATGAGGGGGAACAAAGCCGTGGCCCCTATGCTCCAACTCAAACTTCTGAACAGTCATGTTCCTTTCAGATTCCCCTGTTTGTCTGTAGCATCCTTTGAGATTGTGTGACAGCTGGACTTCAATCCTCTGCCCAATTTTACTTCCCTCCCTTCCCTTCTACAGGTTTCGGTCCCAAGAGCACTTCCTCATTGTCTTCAGGCATGCACATCTTCATTTAAGAGTCAGCTTCATGGGGACCCAAATTGTGACAGTTAATTTCATTTTGCTTTAGACGGTTGGGTTTACACATAAAGACCTAGTGAGATTTCCTTCTTAACCCAGGAAATTCACAGAACATACTGAATGATACTCTTCCCCTCCAAATTATCATGTAACTTTTTCATAGTTTCATCTAGAAAACAGAAGCCTCTTAAGGAGAGATTAGCGGAGACTGAGTATGATAAGAGAAAAGGGGTCTGGAATAAAAATGCTTGTGCAATGAGGGCAGAGGTCAGAACAGTAGGAAAGAAGATATACAAATAAGATATTTGCGATATTTGCTTCAACTACTTAGTTATTATTGGGAATTCTGCCGTTTTACTTTTTATAAAAGAATGAACACTCTATTAATGGCCAATCTATGAAAGTTCTTATAGGTTTTGTTTTGTTTTGTTTTAATATATCCTAGAAAAGTATGCCAATGCCATTTTCTTTAAAAAAATCTATTCTTTCTTAATTGTGTTTCAATCTAAAAATTACACTGGTGTGTGTGTGTGTGGATGCATGAGGAGAAAGGCTTTATTTATGTTGTTTCTTTCAGAGCCTATAGCTACTTCTAATTGGAACTCAATAGCAATATGACTAAATCAAATAACTGTGAACATTATATGTAGAGATTTCTTGTTTACACTGAAATCCTCATTGATTTTCTTTGATTCATATCCAAAATACCAAATTAAGATCTAGGGGGAAAAAATCAACAAAGCCATCCCTGTATAATTGCAACCTGAGCAGATGGAAGAGAAAGGAATAAGACTTGACCAGTAAAGGTGGTTAAATACTTCATGAGAGATGCAGGAGTCCTGAAGTTTTTCCAGCCTTTACCATTTGTGAATACCAGTTTACCCAGTATTGTAAGATAAATCAATAAACTAGTTGGCATAAAAGGAAACTAGAAGAGAATTTCACCAAGTTTCCCTCTCAACTGAGAGTATCACTGCAGCAGTAAACATAATGCATTAATAGATGTTCACCCTGCAGACCCTTTAGAGGACACTGAAGAAAGTTTGGCCTTGAATGTTGTCCTGAAAACAGTGTTGTTAAATATTTTTAAAAGTTCATTCAATGACACATGTTCTTGGAATTGTACTTTGGAATAACTCACCACTACCTGAAAATCTGTTTTCACCCCCTGTTCCTTTTTATTCCCCATCCTGGGGTGTAACTCTTAACTCCAGTAGAGTTCAGAAGTACACAACAGCTTTGTGTGATGTCTTGCTTATTATAGGCTAGCTTTTCTGCATCCCACTGCTTCTACCAAATTGGCAAGATGTGGCTGGTCAGATCTACTGTGGGAATATACTTACCACATGGGATTCTACTTAGGTATGAGAATGGAAAGGAAATGGCCCAAACCAGAATGTTGCCATAATTTTGGAGGCCACAATCTCAGTACACAGGGGTAAGGATTGATCAAAATGGGCGTATTTGGTTCCCTTCCTTCCTTTCTCCTTTTTCTTCCTCCTTCTTTTTCTTCCATCTTTCTGGGAATAGCACCTGAACAGCTTTATTTGTACAAAGCACCATAGGCAGTTCTGTAGCATGCCCAGATTTGCAAAGTACAGATTCCCCAGCCTGAGGGAAAATGCCAATGGACAAGAGAACCAAATGGGACAAGCCTAGTTGTGAGCTCAACCACCAGTTGTCACCCATCTCTACCAAGTTATACCACAGAATTTGTGTGCCACCTCTGAGCCATTGTCAACATTCCTAGAATGTCTCAGTGTTCTGAGGGAGGCAGATATATGCACTGAGATGTGAGAGTATTGTTGGTCAAACATAATTTTTTTCATCTTAGTTCCTCTGGGGTTTTACCAGAGTTATAGAAGTCTTTACTTCCCTGTGACAGAGCAAAATCTTTACCTTAGGGAAGTTGATAACTAATTAAAACTGGTTAGCTTACATTTGCATATTTCTGTTGTAAATCTCCAAAAATTATGACAAAATAATTTCACGACACATTTTACTTCTTGCACTTTAGCAGTTTATGTTAATTTTTAAGTGACCATTTTGGAAATATAACTATAAACAGGTGTGGATGAAGTTTTACTAACAAAAGGCATTTGTTTTATTCCCAGATGTTCCTGTAAGTGTTTTTTTTTCCCTTAGAAACTAAAAAACAAATGTTGAATGATTTCTCCCTCACACTAGTATGTCTTTTCAGACCCTTATCAATTTCCGACCCTTAAATCTTTCCACTTTCTTCTTTTCTTATCTACCTACAAGCGACATACATGTAGTACATGACCTGTGCTCTTCTGTTTCCTTCCTTTTAGGAGAAAATGTGCCTGGTGGAAAGTTATGAGTCCTTCCCTCTTTGAACATTCTTGACTCTGCTGTCTTGGGGCATCACTCTTTGTAATATAGATTTTTTTCATGTTTTCCCACAGTGGCCAGAGAAAGATGCAAAATGAAAAGAGTATTGATTCTCTTTCTTCTGTGGGGGCATAGATTATTTCAGATTACTTCAGTTAGAAAAACAGGGTGTGTGTGTGTGTGTCTGTGTGTGTGTGTGTGTGTGTGTGTGTGTGTGTGTTTCTAAACCCTGATGTTTCCTTAGGAGTAAATCAACATCAAATAGACCCAGAAAGCAAAATCAAACAGAATAAATAAAATACAATGAAATACTAATTATTTGCTAACTAATGACAAGAACACTATATTATAATATCTCACACAAAAATTTATACATTTGTAAATACCAATTTAGAAAAATATGGTGATTATTTGGTTTTAATTTAAAAGCAATTGTTCTACTGACTTTTATACATTAGAAATAGATGTATTTTAGTCCTTATCTAATTACATAGATTTTGTTGTCCAGAGTTTCCTGAAATACACCTCCCATGATATCCACTAAAAATATTTCCCAGTTCTTAGACTATGTCAGACCTTCTTGATGTTATTCAAGGGATCTTGTTTTCCTATTCCTTAATCACAAGCAAATTATAGTGCTTGCTGGTATCTCTTTTTGGATTCTCCACTGACATGTCAATTTAGCAGGTCCGCAAATGAACTGATTATCTCCCTTAATTTTGCATTCTAAATATTTATCATCTTGTCTCCTCTCCCCACCTCTAATTTGAAAGTCTTCGTTTAGATTCTTACAATCTCTTATTTGTTATATTACAATTGCTTCTTAATTGGACTCTCTAGCTTTGTACTCCCAAGATCTATCCTTCAATGATGTGAGCCATATGGAAATGCAAACCCACAATGACACTTTTTCACTGAAAAGTCTTCAGTGTCTCCCCATTGACTCTTTAGCAGAGCATGTGAGGATCAGGATGACCTCATTTTTTATTTCTTCTCTAGGCTAATCCTTGACTGAGACTCTGCATTTCTTATTTCTCACACACTTTCAGGTCTTTTCTTATCTCCATTCCTATGCTGTTTCTGCCTCCACCTGGGATGTTCTTTTTCTTTCCCCTTCAATTGGTTAGTGGTCATCCATCTTTCAGAGCTCATACAGGTTTCAGCCTTCCTGTGCTCCTTGGCTTCCTTCTCCTCTGACCTCCCAATGCATCCTACCTATTTCACTATGTGGTGTTTGCCACATGAAATTCATGTATGTTTTGGGTCCCACTCCACTAGGTTTTGGACTCCTTGAGAGCAGAGCCATGACTACTTCATCCCAGCACTGCTGGATCAAGTCATAAGTATATGCTCAATTAAAACTTCTTGAATGCATAAGCCAGAAGGAACCTTATAGATTAACTAGTAGAATGACTTTATTTTAAAAATTGGAAACTGAGGCATAGGAAACTAAAGGAACATGCCAGAGGCTAAATGTTAATTTTGCAGTTGAGCTGAAACTAAGTCTTATATATTGCTGTTGCCTTCGGACACATTTTGAGTTGTGTAATTTGGAATACCCATGAGAAAAATTGGTATAATGTGATGATATTAATTTTCCCTAATTACAGAAATTTGGGGAAACCACAGTGATATTCTCATTTCTTTTTTGTTTACAGTGACCCAAAAGCTTGATATTTTCAAGCCATTGGCCATTTCCTTCTGTATCTATCTGCTCTTGATTAGACTCTACTAGAGCTTGTTTTGTAATGTTATAAATCTCATACATTATATCTACTGAAATATTTCTATAAGTCAACCTAATTATAATTCTACATGTTACATTAATTAGCATAGTATTATAAATGTGTTTGCTAATTAAAATCAATACTCAGAGAATGAATCAAAGAAAAATGAGAAGAATGGGAAAATAATTATGTAATATGGTATTTTGGTGTGACCTGGTCATGGCTTGGCCCATCTTAACACAGCCACATAGTTTTTTCTGCACAAGTTGATAAGAGAGGAAGAAAACTGGAAATTTTCTGTCTCACATACTTGTTACTGGGTGTGATGTTCTTTGACCTTGTAGATGTACAGTATATATAAATTTATATCTTGGTTCTATTGTATGTGCATAATTGTCCATAATTAAACTTGTCACAGTCTCAGTTCCCTCTTATGATATTTTTTTTATTTCTTCTCCCTCATTTATCCTGTGACTAATTAGAACATTCTTCAACTGTGTACTCTCTCCCTGCCAACTCCATTGGAAGAGGGTATTTTCTTGCACATAAATCTTGTGCTTGGCCCTGAGACATAATCTGGTCAATGCAATGTTAGCAGATGTAATGCAAACAAAAACTTGAAATGGCTTGACACTTGAGCCCTGTCATTGCCATAGAAAGACATATTTCTGGGTAGCTGTTATCTCTGTCACTGTTACTCCAAGAAGAAGCACATGTGGAAAAAACCTGAGACCAACTTGCCTTAAAGATCCAAGCCTAGCTGGACCCAAGCTTGAAGCAGAGTTTCTCAGACAAGCCCAATGCAGATGAACCAACCACAAGGTGACCTACAGGGACAAGAATAAATGATTGTTATTTTTTAAGACACTGACTTTGGGGGTGGTTTGTTTTATAGAAATAGCTAACTGATACAATTCCTCCTCCATAGGCTACCAAATTTAAAACTCTTCATTAAGCCTTTTGCATAATTGACCCAGGTACTCTGTTCATGGTCCTCACTTCCTTCCCTTTCTCTATTGTCCTAGGCTTTTGGAAATTCCATTTGATTCTAGATGCCTTTGCTTGTGTTCATTTAAGTTGTTTTTCTTCAATTCTTGTTACTCCCCTTTCCCTTTTACTTGACTTGCTACTGCTTCTGGGAATGTTTTCATGTTTTTATTTCATTTTTGCATTTTTCTTCTACTGCTCCCTAAAAGTTCTTTACCTTCTTGCTTCTTTCCCCTTCTATGCCTGTTGTTGCCCATCTGCACTCCTATTTTTTTGTTTCTCCCTATACCCAGTCCTTGTAGGATGATGGCCCAGCTCCGTCCTCCTCTTCTTTCACCTGCTCTATTCCTCCAGAAGCAGAAAGGCAGATTAGCAAATGATCTGAAATCTTCCCTTGATAATTCCACTTGGCTTTTTGGCTCCAGTGGTCCACCCATCCCCAGCTGCTCAGATGGAACTCATCAATTACAGTCCCTCTAGCCTGCTTTGTCTTGGAACAGCAGGAAGGGAATAAGGAGAGGAGGTAGGGTATGCCAGGTGAGGGAAGGAAGAACCATGGGGAGCTTGTTAATGGTATCTTTGTTTTCTGAAATGAGATTTGGAGATAACAAGGCATAAGGTGTATCCATTGTATCAGAACTAAGAAACAATTTGTCATGCCAAATTTTGAAAATGTGTATGATTTTTCTCCATTAGATCACAGTAATACTGAAGATATATTTGATGAAACTGGAACACATTATCAGCCTAAGATGCCCAGAGGCTGTTCAATACAGCCATCCATATGCTTCTCTGTGTTAATTTGGAATACAGAGAATTCAGTATCCAAAACTGTCCCTAGGAATTCACATAGAATCCTGCCTGTTGAGTGGAAAGGGAGATGGCTGATTTGTGTGCCACCACTGGCAAACTTTTGGTGATGCCCTAGGACTGTGTCATGTTGGAATGGAAGGGAATGATGGCGGGGAGGTGAGCAGAGATACTTGCAGCTCCCAACTGCTACCATGTTTCCCCCAAAATAAGACCTAGCCAGACCATCAGTTCTAACACATCTTTTGGAGCAAAAATTAATATTTTATAAGACAGGGTCTAATAATATAATATAATATAATATAATATAATATAATATAATATAATATAATATAATATAATATAATTAATATAATATAGTGTAGTATAGTATAATACTATATAATATAATATACTACCAGGTCTCATATTAATTTGTGCTCCAAAAGACGCATTAGAGCTGATGGTCTGGCTAGGTCTTATTTTCGGGGAAACACGGTATACACATTTTTCATTGGCTTACTTGCACAGCTTTATGGAATGCTTGATTTCTAAACCGTTTCTTAAAGGATCAGCAGAGGCTAGATTTTGCAGTATAAATTACATAATTGCAGTCACACAAATGGATATAGTGGGTGCTCATTTCCTTATAGACCCTGCCAGGAGATTCAGATTGGCCACTAGAGACTCGGTCCACAGCTGGAAAGTCCTAAAAGGTGCTATTACTTTCTCCTATAGCATTGTAATCTGTGTAATCTTTTACAAATTCCCCCAGGTAATGAATTTCATGGAATAGTGCCATGTGGAATATTTCTACTTCTTTCTCCCCTTTTCTAGCACTCCTGGCAGTATCTGAAACACAGGACAAATACTCTTATTACAAAATTAACTTAAGAGTTTTATTTAAGATAAACTATTCCCCAGCTCATAACTCAAATATTTCATGGGCTGATTAAACATTACTTTCCCAGGCAAACTAAGTATATCATGCCCATCCACTTCTCCCACAGTTATTGCCACTTTATTCCTTCCCTTAAGTGTTCACTTCCTTAGTTTCCTAGGGCTGCAATAACAAATCACCATAAATTGTGAGGCTTAAAACAACGGCAATGTTTTCTCTTACAGTTCTAGAGGCAAAAAGTCCAAGACCAAGGTGTCTGCAGGGTTAATTTCTTCTGGAGGCTCTGAGGGAGAAACCATTCCACACTTTTCCTAGTTTCTGATGGCTGCTGGCAATCCTTGGTGTCCTAGGCTTGTGACTGCATAACTCCAAACTCTGCCTTTTCTTCAAATGGCCTTCTCTGCCTGTTTTTTCTCCTTTGTCTTACAAAGACATTTCTCATTGAATTTAAGGCCAACCCAGGTAACCCATTTGGTCTCATCTGAAGATCCTTAACTTAGTGCTATCTGAAAAGAATACATTTTTCAAATATGGTCACATTCACACAGTCCATATGGGCATATATTTGGGGGTGGAAGAAGGGACAATTCAACGCACTGCAGGTGCCTTGTGAGTAGACAGCTTTGTCTTCAGTTCTCAGTGTTTCTCTGAATTTACCACATGCTTTGGTTTGGACATGACCAGAGATACCTCCTCAGCTGCACTGCAGCCCATTCTCATCCCTTAGACATAACTTAGCAATGGAATGTCACTGAACCAGCGAAAATGGTTGCTTGCTTTCCTTACCTGGCCTTGGCCTCATGTAGGAGGTAAAACAGACACAGGACACTCTGCAATTTCAGAGCAATTCAGATAATTGAGATGTTCACTGACTTCTCTCTCTCTCTCTCTCTCTCTCTCTCTCTCTCTCTCTCTCTCTCTCTCTCTCTCTCTCTGTCTTTTAGCCAAAACATTGCTTTTCGTTCTCAGCAAGCAATGGCCATTCTGGTACCTGGGTTTCCTAATACCCACGGGGAGTGGTCCCTGTATTTTGTAGTCCTAATAGACTCCTATCAATCTATACACTGAAGAGCACATTGGCCATTTGTTGATAGCCCACTCTGTGCCACACACTGCACTTGTAAACTACATCTTATTTAGTCCTTATAACAAACCTTTAAGGTAGGTATCAGTGTCCTGTTTTATAGATGAGATGACTGAGTCTCAAAGAAATTACAAAATAAAAAGATGTCCAAAGGCAATATAGCTAGTCAGTGGTAGAGTCAGGACTGGAATCCTGCCCTCTGATTCTGTTGTCCAGGCGTTTTCCATTGGCACACTGCCTCTTCCATGCAATGTTATGTAGTTACTTGCTAGCTTGGCATATATGCTCTAATCACTTTTTATATCTATGATTTCCTCAGCAAGATTATAAATAGGCATCCTGAGCCCTTGCTAGGCACCTACTGGGTGCCTTGACTGTTCTGTTACTCTGAGTTGATACACATGAAAGATGACACAGTTATCTTGGTAGGGCGGTCACTGGTCACAACCCTAGGTATTAACATGCCAGCCAGCATCCCTCTGCGCTTTCTCATGATTAATTCCATTTGACTCCAATTACTCCTTCATGCTGTGAACCCCCTGCCCCTTCAGCACTTACACACTAAGGTTGTGCTATATTCATTTGTTCTTGTTGAAATATTGCTTTGTAATTGTTTTTAAATAATTTCATTCTGCATCTCTTGTAGACAGAGTGCTAAATCTGGCAGTTTAGGCAGTTGCCAGACAATGTTTCTAAGGCCACAAGCAATTCCTAGTGTCAAGCACACTGTGGGGATTATGCGTTCTCCCTCAACATGCATTGTGTCATGTGTGTTTCTGTGTAGTGGGCACTCTCAAACACAGAACATGGCTGTTTTTCTTTTATGTATTCCCGAGCCTGTCTGCTCGTGCCTCTTTGGGACTCATCATCTAACACTGCCTTGCCCCCGCCACCACCACCCCAACACACCAGTGGCCACACAATGAGCAAACTTCATGGTAACTGACTGGCTGAATAGATTTCCCTACAGTTTTTGAGAAAGAAGTGAATGTTTGTAAGATTCAGGCCACAGCACATTATGGGTCTATTTTCTACTTTAGTAAATAGAACCTGTTGCTTTAATTCCAAGAAGAGTCTGTCTTATTCCAAATTCTAGAGTATAGCAAACAGCTATAGCAAGACTCTGCCATGCTGGCTTAGGATTCTTGTCTCTTGGCTGTTGCCCAAATTTGAACATTATCTTGTTCCCAAGATTTTACTTCTGGCCTGGTTAGAAAATGCTCTAATCTCATTGTCTGTCTCTATTGTGCCGACTCTCCTTGGAGATAATTGTCCCTGATGCTGTTCCACCCCCTCACTTTTGACTAACTTTGCATAATGCACATACATTATCTCCATCTTCTCCCATTAAGTCCTGCAAAATCATGGGTGATTGATTAAGCCCCAGATTCTACTAGAAATATCTTCTGCAATGAAGCTCTTTTAGAAGTAACATTTAGAAGAAAAATCATGTATTCTTAAGACATGTAGCAAAATAAATGAGACTGCAGACTTCCACATTCTACAGAAAAAAAATGCTCTGCTGCGGCAGTTTTAGCTATTCATCAGGGGCAGTGAAATTATAGTCACGGAAGTTCTAATATTACAGAAGAAAATGAATAGAAATGATGGGTCTGTTGTTTTCTTGCAGTCATTTTTAAATTGTTCCTTACAATGTGCCTCTAGACAAAAAGGAGTGAATGCAAAAAAAAGAAGAAAATTTTAGAAATTTCTCTTAAACAGCCCATGTTTCTTGCTATAGAAAATAGGACTGCTTCCTTTAAAGAGCGTCCAATACATTCACTGATCACTTACTAATAAAATAGGACAGACAGGCTGACAGGCTGCCTGAGACGAAGCCTCACACTGGCACCAAGATGTAAGTCCAGTATGTTCTCCTGTACACATCTAAGCAAAGCGTGATTTCAAATTCTAGTCTGAGTACAATAGCCAAAAACTTGTCATTTAATAAGTGGATGAAGAAATCATGTGTAAATCCACCTGCATCTCTAGAACGCTATCAAGTGAAAATGAATATTTTATGGGAATTAAGCTACACTTGCGTTATTAGTGTGACAGTGCCCTGGCCAGTTGGCTATACTAAAATGACACACTGACCCTGTTGAAGTCTCTGTGTTGGTAGGCAGTCAGAAATTAATGGCTTTAAAGTTTTGCATCTGCTCAGATCTTTTTAGATTTTTTCAAAATTACCACGGCTTTGTCTACTTATTATGACAGTGTGTTCTCTCCGGATTTAGGTTTCAGATTGGCATGCTGGTATTACAGCGTTATATTTGGGTTTGCCTATATAATACTAAAGAAATTCCCTTACTTTAAACTTTACCTGGTACCTGTCCCTCCTGCCTAAAAAAAGGTAGATAGCTAAGGAGATGTAGTACAATGCTGAGAAATCAAACCTCCTTTTTTTCTCTCGTTATATACTCTAAAATAGCTTGAATTTAAATAAGAAGGTGTTTTTTTTTTCCTTATTTGTATATGGTGTTTTTCCTTTGTATCAACCATCATGTTTAGAGCTTTAGTATATTATCTCATTTAAGCCTCACAATGAAAGCTATTTACAATGACCCAACTCTACTGATGAGAAGATGGAGGCTTCCGAAAGTTAATCTGGCATAAAATCATGTAGCTGGGAATCAAATCCAGTTCTTTTTGACTTTAAAGCTTTTGATTTCACCCACTATGGAGCTGTCTCCACACAGTGGAGATTGCCTCTTAGGAACAGTGTTGATAGGGACATAAAAGAGTGGAAAGTCTGACCATTTTTCCTTAAAATGAATAAGGCTAGCTGAATACAGAAACAGACCAACTCGTAGTCCAAATGGTATTGTTCTGTGCATGGATTTCTGGCCTGATGCAGTAATGACTGTGTACAGCTCGTTACTGTTTGTGATGGCACCTTACACCAGCAGGTGAATGAGGGATGGGAAGAAGGAGCAACCCTCATTCTAGTGCACCCAGGATTGCAGAGATAAGCCAGGCTCCAAGACACAAGTTCCTGCTTCCAGTTGACCACAGGACAGTCCAGCTCACTCCTACTGTGTGACCTTGAGAAAGTCACTTTAATTATTCCCAGATTCTGTTAGATGCAAACTAAATAAAATGAATGTAAAGCACCTAACCTAATGTAACAAACAAATACAAAGCATTCAAAAAATAGCAGATTTCAAATACTCTGTTCGTGTTTTCCATTATTTGTTTATTCTTTTATCCCTATGGGTGAAAATATGTATTATTCTTTCTCTGATAATTTTCTCCCATAACCAGTTCCCCCCATAACGCTGTAGCTCACTGCATTTCCTATTTTTTTTCCCACATTTGAAAAACTCTAGAATTGCTATTCATTTTATAATTGGAGTAAAGGGAAACATGCCAGCTGCCCAGATGGCATCACCTGTGAATGTGCACACTGGGCCATGTGTTCCAGGTATCTGATCCTCTGGTTGTCAACACAGGTGAGCTATTTGCATTGGCAACACCATATATAATTGGATTTTAACATGAATTGAGATCACAACTACCACTGAATATATCTTATACAACACTGAAACAAAAAAGTATTGTGCATATACAAAGTGGTTTGCAGGTAGGTGCCTGGCAATGCAAGTAAAGACAGTAGAAATGGCCACATTGTTAGAATAGATAAAAGAATTGCAAAGCTGGAAGAGATAGATGTATCTTAAAGAACAAACCAGCACTCAGGGTCTCTGCATGCTGATAAGATGCAGCATGATGGGTGTTAACATTTTATTAAGTTTCTAAGATCTTTGCCAAACTGATCTACCGATGACTTAATGCAAGAGGAAAAAAAATGTACATTTTTAAAACTCTTGACAGATAATTCTTACTTCTGGATTTAAAAATAAACTGGTGCACCCTTTTATTTTTAGCACATTCCCTATTTCTCTAGGTAACTTTGTCTCTTTGCATTGATGAGATTGTTCTGATCCCGTGTGTGTGCAGGGTATGGGAAGTATCCCCGAAACATGCCTTTGCTACTCCCTTCTTTTGCTGCCTACCTTTCTTCATTCCAAAAGGGCAGCCAAAATGCAGGCCTCAGTTTTCCAAGGAGACAGCAGTCCCCAAGCTGTATCAGGTCTTCTCAAAAGGCAGGAGCTCTCGTACCATCAGTATATTTAAATGGAGGCCAGGATAGAGCAGCTTTTTTTTTTTTTTTTTTTTTTTTCCAACCTGAGTGAATTCCCCACCTCTTCCTGTGAAGAGAGGCAGAAACTCTGGCACACTGTGGACCCAATATATGAAAGAAAAATTTAGAGAGATGATAGAGTTAAGTAAAGGCAAAAATCATTTTCAAGTTTCTAAGGAGCCAAGTCAGTGAGGTGGGAACTCCTATTGTTTCAGGAAAAGTCTGGAGTGGTCACAAGCTGAATGGGGTACAGCTAACTCACCAAGGTCCTCTTTTTTTTTTTTTTTTTAATTTTGTTTTATTAAATTTATTGGGGTGACAATTGTTAGTAAAATTACATAGATTTCAGGTATACAATTCTGTATTACATCATCTATAAATCCCATTGTGTGTTCATCACCCAGAGTCAGTTCTCCTTCCATCACCATATATTCGATCCCCCTCACCCTCACCAAGGTCCTCTTGATGCTTCAGAGTTAGATGGAGGATACCGTTAGCAGAGGGGAGGGATGGACTCCAGCAGGAAGGCACCAATGATGATTTCCAGATGGTACCCAAAGTTCATCTGTGAGAGGGTCAGCACTCGATGCAACCAGCACGAAAAACAAACAAACAAACAAGCAAGCAAACAAACAAACAAAAATAGACCAGTGAAAGTATCAGCAGAAGAGGAAAGCAAGGGAGTGATCCCAGACTAGCCACCATACCCACCATCATTCAGGGCTTGCATGCAACTGAGGAAACAGGCCATTTCCCATTTCTACTTGGAGACACTAATGTTCATAAACAGAAACTCTGTCCTTCCCTGCCACTGCCAGGTGACACATGCATAAGTCTCTGGGAAATTAGAAATGGAACCCAGAGAAAAAGGCAAGGAAATGCCTGTGAGAAGCACAAGGAAGCCCTATGTGGAAATTTTGAACTGCAATAGAGAAGTATAATAATATCTGAATTTAATTGAAACTTTCCCAAGAGACTTTGTTTTAAACTAGAAATGACCAAAAAATTTAGTTGCTAAAATGGAATAAAATAAGCATCAGCTCTAGGCAGACCATGGGCCAAAGATCAAAGCTGGTATCAATCTCTTTGAGATAGACCTCTGGTGGCTGTAGTTCATTTCCCACTGGGTCAGCTCCCTGTTTTTTATGACAAAGTAGGAATCAAAGAAGTCTCTTTTCATATGGACTGAAATCTACTTTTGGACTTCTGTCTGGAGGCTCATTACTATTAACCAGTAAGCCCATTCTTCGCCTTCAGCAAACCCCTTGCTCTGACAACCTCGCCAGAATGTGACTGCACTGGCTGCCTTCTACACCCCCACATTCTGGTTTAATTTGTTCTTGACCCTGTGAATTCCCTGGCTCTAACTTTAAATCCTTAATTTCATATCTTCTCTTGCCTATCTACGCAATCTTCTCTACTGTCCCTGAAGCTTGTAAAATTTGTCTTCCTTCTCTACTGGAAGCCATAGGCCCACATGGGTTTTCTGGGCTATGTCACCAAAGATCCTGAAATTCTTTGCCTCCTATCGTTTGCAGTGGTTCCGTTTGATGGAGCTGTTCACATTACACATGCCTACCCGAGCGGTGTACCCATATGGGTTTCAGTTTTCTAAACCTGCTTCCTCCTGACTGCTAATGCTGTCCCTTCTGTTCAGGCAGGGCATCTCAGGTCTCCAGTGCAAACTGTTCGTATCTGTGTCCCTAGCTGTGCTAGAATGGTGACTTTTTCAGGGATATTTCTAACTCTGAGGCTAATGTTCTATTCATCACTTCCAAGATTATGTTCCTGTTTTTCAGGATAATTCCTCTTAGGCTGTTTTTCATTTCAGGTTATCAGACTTTGTGGTTCTTTTCTCGTCATTTTTCTGCTAATGTTTGTTTTATCTATTGTTTTCTACTAGCGTATGTTGAGGACCAGTTGTGCTGATATGGTTGTGAGAGAAGCAGAGCTCAAACATAGTTGGTTAGATCAGGGACAGAACAGACGTGATTAGTTAGATAAGACAGAAGAATGAAAACTATTAGATTTGATTCAGAGGTTGGAAAGTGCAATTGAATTTTTCTCAGGATAACCAAGGAGTGATTTATTAAAATTATCTTAGGCAAATAAGGTTTATGAACTAGATCCCACCACACCTTCCCTCAAAGCTGACCCTGCAATGGCTGATAGATGAAAAGACTATCATCATTGTATTTTCGAAACAAAAGTAGCAATTCAATTGAACTGATAAATATGAATGTACTTATGGGGACAAATGAACAGTTTTCAGACTGTTTAGGAAATGCGAGGTATAGGGAGGCCATATATTTGTGGCAGGAGAATTCATCTTGTTCATCGTCCATGCACTGCACAAATAGGGACTGTGGACTGTGTGCCAGGCACTGTGACAGGCACTGGGATTACAGAGGTAGGAGACGTGATGTTTGTCTCTTATGAAGGAAGAGAATAGCTCATTCATTGTAGGACGTTTAGTGCAATGAAGGACACCTGTGCTGGTTGTGTTTGGTAATGAGGCAGTTCAAGAAGGCTTCCTAGAAGTGGTGATACCTGAACTGAATATTGAAGGGAAGAGACAGGGTTTCCGAAACAAACAACAAATGATGCAGTCATGAAAAGCAAGTAACATCTATTGTCCATAAGGACATGGGAGAGAGAGTGAGTAAAAAGCGTAACAGGAAAGATAAGCAGGACCAGATAGGTTTTTCTTTTTGTTTTTGTATATTAACAAATTAAGATTGTATCTCTGATGTCCCTAGAGAGACATCAATAATCTTAAACAGAGAGATGGCCTGAACAAATTTTCACTCTAGAGTTTTGAGGCAGAGGTAGGGAGTCTAGTAGGAGACTGATTGGCAAATTAGACAGGGACTTTTGGTGGGCTGATTTAAAGCAATAGTTCTGGGAAGGAAGGGATATTAAAAAGATACGGTGAGTGCATGGAGATAGGTCATAAGGAATAGCAGAGGGCTTAGGAAAAGGCTTTGTTTCTTGGCTCGGTAAGCGAGGTGTGTTGAATACAATCTACTGAGTTAGGAAGGAATCAAAGAGCTTGGGATGGGAGAGAATGAGGTGGGGTGTTTGTTTGTTTGTTTTCCTCATAGTGTTTGTGTTCAGGCTCAGCGCCTGGGGATATCAACGAAGAGATGAGCACTTTGTATCTGGAACTCAAGAGAGAACCACCCAGGCTGGATGTTTAGATCAGTTGAGTGAGAAGAGAAAAGAGCCAAGTTCAATGTCTTATTACTTAACCTGAATGGTACCTGCCTCAGATGGTAGTAGGATAACACTACAGTAGGTATGAAGAAGACACCTGTGCAATGTGAAATGGCTGTTAGTTATTGTTAACGTTGTTGTTAATTCATTGAGGATGGAGGGATGACTTAGTATATTATTTATTTCTGGATTTAGATGTGGTGTCTAGAGATAATACCAGAGACTCTAGAAGGGGCCCCACCTTTTATGAGGTGTCCCTGGCATCACAGGTGGAAAAAAGCTGTTAAATGCACCGAGATGCTTTTGATAACATCATTGTCAGTTTGGTAATATTTTTAAAATGAGCTAAAACTGAGAAAAGTTGAGTGGTATTACGAGGAGTAGAAATAACACTCAAAAATATATTATTGTAAAGCAACAGAAGGGTTTCAAAGTTCTGGGAACACATTTTTGAGGCCTGGGATGGTTGCCACCAGTTTGACTTTTAGAGGTCACATAAAATGGTGCTATGGACTCTTCTAAGTGATAACTGACTGGTGTGGAAGCCATCTAGCTCAGATGGGGACATTCTGGCTTATAAGCAGACTATGGGGCACCTGAAGATGTCAATGTGTTAATGCTATTCTAGAAATCAAGGTGGATGCTTGGTTTAACTTTCAGGCTGCTTTCACAATCTTCATTTTGAGGTAGAACATTTTAGCTCATTGCTCTTTGCTCACATTGAATCATGCTCACCTGCTCATTAGGAGTCTGGTCCCTGTTTCAAATGATTTTTTTTTCACCCATTTAAAACAATGTCAATATTGGAGCTTGGCCTCAAATGAAGTAAAATTCCTAAGTTTAGACTTGCCATGACTAGTGTACAGGGGTGGCTTTTTTTTTTTTTTAAGTCTGAATGGCCTCAGGGAACTTCAGAATCCACTAATTCTTCCAGGAAACTTTCCCCATGCTATGCAGATTGTAAGAATTAACTTTTTAACCTTTATAGGTATATACACTATTTGAAAATATAAAAACTTATTCTAAGTAGTTTCAGAATGGACTATTGAAAAAAATCTATAAAATGGATGCATGATTAACTCCTTTCCAAATACAGCATTGCAACTGGAAACTTACTGAAAATTGGAAAAGAATAATTTCTGTCTGGAGAAGGTGTTACAAATGCAAGTTCTGGACCTTTCATGTTCCTGTTCCTAATGTCTTAGGTATTTGGCTGGAGACTAGTGCTTTTGACTCAATTCTACACACACACTTCTCCAATACAGATTACTTCTGTCATCTAGGGAGAGGGAGAACCTCAGGTTACTTAAGGGAAAGGAGAGAATGGGATATTAGCAGATAGTTCCCATGCCACACCAAGCCACTTAGATTATACTTTTAACGGACAGGGGTAGTTTAGGCAATTCAAATATGCATGGATACTACAGGACTTACTTATGTTTTGTAGATGGTTCCCCAAGAACTTCATGGCATTTTAAGATACATTTGTTCAAAACCAGACTTAAAATAAGGTTTAGATTTGGGAGGTAAAAATAGACACACAGTAATTGTGCTTAGGTTTATGCAATAAGAAGTGCTGAATTTATGGCTTTGGGTTTGTTTGTGGTTCCCTAAAGGAGACTTAACTCAAAGATTCAAATACAAGTAGTTTCCTTGGGCAGCAAACAAAAGGGAGGGAGGAAGTGGTGCAGGGAGGGGATGGCATGTAATAAAGTGTGACTTATCAAGCCACCTATAACTGCGGGAAACTGACACCTCAGAGCCATCCCACCCCAGGGATGAAGGAGCTGAGTTATTTATATACCAGGCCCATCAGTTACTGGTTGAGGGCTGCTTATGGGAGGACTCACTCCCCTGTGCAAAATGTCCGTGACACAGTGGCCTCCCGGTAGCAGGTGAGAGTCCTCAGCCGGTATAGCAGGTGGGTCTTCACTGAAGTGGGAAGGTCAAGGGGATATAGACTTGGCATCACTGTGTCTGCTTTGAATGGAGCAGTTGTTTCATTCTGAAAATTTATACAAATATGCTCTTTGATTCTTTGAGTTTGGCTAATGGTGAATAACCTCATTCTTTTGATGAAATCAAAATATGTTATCATTGAAAAACAAGCTTTCTCCAAATAAGTATGAGGAGGTTTTCTTCTGGGGAACTATCTCTTAAATGCGTAATTTTTGTTTGCTTGTTTGTTTTTTGATAAAATAGTAATAGCAATTTCTTAATTCTGGAGCAATATTTTAGTTCAATTTTAGTGTCAAATACTAGTAGAGAACAAATTTTAGGGCTATGAGTAATCCAAGAACAAATAAGCCAAGATGATCATATGACAGTAAAAGAAACTCTTTTAGCTGTGTGTGTGTTGAGTGTGTGTGTGTGTGTGCGCGCACACATGCACTTGTGTTTTAATATAACTTCAACTTGTATGGAAGCAAAATAGTTCTTAATTATTTTTTTAAAAAGCCAGAATGCAATCAAATATAAACTGTATACAAAAATCCAGATTGCTGTCATTAAATGTCCTATATCATAGGCATATATGTGATAAGACATATTCACCAAGTATGTCCAATATCTCTGATGAATGTATTGACTCTTTTTTCCTTTTCAAGACTTTTTAATAATATAGCAAACATAAAAAATTATATTAGTTTCAGTTTTATGCACTAGTTATTCAATATTTATATACTTAAAGAAGTGATCACCATGATAAGTCCAGCAACCATCTAATACCATACCACGCTATCACAGTATTACTGACTATATTCCTTATGCTGTACATTACATCCCCGTGACTTACTTGTTTTATACCTGGAAATTTGACCTCTTATCCTCCTTGACCTTTTTACACCTTCTTTTAACTTTTCCATTGCAGTTGACATTCAACATTGTTTTCTATTAATTTCAGGTGTATAGCATAGTGGTTAGACATTTATATAATTTATGAAGTGATCCTCCTGACTTGTCTAGTCCCCACCTGGCACTACACATAGTTATTACTCTATTATTAACTATATTCCCTGTGCTTTACTTTACATCCCCATGACTATTTTGTAACTACAAATTTTTACTTAATGCCATCACCTTTTTCACCCGGTTCCCAACCCCTCTCCCATCTCTCACCCAGATAAATCTAATACCCATCTGACTCCATACATAGTTATTACAATATAATTGACTATACTCCTTATGCTATACCCTACATCCCCATGACTGCTTTGTAACTCTGTATTTCTTAATTTATTTCCCTTTCTCATGCACCCCCAATCCCTCTCCCATCTGGCAACCATCAAAATGTTCTCTGTATCTATGAGTTTGTTTCTGTTTTGTTTGTTTGTTTGTTCATTTTGTTCTTTAGATTCCTGACAAAAGCAAAATCTCATTGCATCTGACTTTCTCTGTCTGACGTACTCCTCTCAGCATAATACCCTCGGGGTCCATCGATGCTACTGTTGATGGTGAGAACAAATTCCCTTCCTTGGCCCAACATATACCATTGCATATATGTACCTCCTACGCTATCCACTAAACCACTGATGGGCACCCAGGCTGCTTACACATATTGGCCATTGTAAAGAATCCTGCAAGGGACATGTGAATATACATGTCTCCTCGAAGAAGCATTTTGGGTTTCTTCCGTTAAATACCCAGAAGTGGGATCACTGGGTCCTTCTTTATCTCTTGGTATAGCCTTCATTTTAAACTCTATTTTGACTGGCGTAAGTATTGCTACCTCAGTTTTTTGTTTGTTTATTTGTTTCCATTTTCAAAAAATGCTTGTATTCCATCCCTTTATTTTTAGTCGGTGTATGCCTTTCAAACTGAAGTGAGTCTCTTATAGGTAGCAAGGGTCTTCTTTTCTTACCCATTCAGCCACCCTATCTTTTGATTGAAGCATTTAATCCATTTACATTGAAAGTAATTGTTGATAGATATGTAGTTATTGTCATTTTATTATTCACATTTTTATTTTCTCTTGCTGCTTTTATGATTCTCTTTGTCTTTAAGCTTTGGCATTTTAACGATGATGTGTCTTGGTGTGGGCCTCTTTGGGTTTATCTTGTTTGGAACTCTCTCCAGTTCCTGGGCTTGTGTATTTATTTCCTTCCCAAGGTTGGGGAAGTTTTTCATCATTATTTCTTCAAATAGGTTTTCAATTCCTTGCTCTCTCTCTTCTCCTTGGTATAGAGCGTTATTATATTTTTAATATTTTAATACATTTTTATAATATAATACATTTTTATTTTAAGCATTTGGGCACCACCAATTAATTTCCCCCAAAACATAACAAACACATAAAATTTAACCCTACTGAGCCCAGCCTCCTACAGGTCACAAGTCAATTATTTCTTACAAACCATTGCTCTAAATCATTTCTAATACTTTATCTGCCTTTCTAAAAGCTCCTTTAGTATGTTTCTTTCTCTGTCTGACAGTTTGTAATTTTCATTTTCTTCCCTTTTTTTTTTTCTCTCTCTATTCAGTCATATGGGGTGTCATATCAGCAGTAGCTGAATCTGAAAAATGGACCTTTTATACATTGACTTACGTTATTTTATCCAAAGCCAAAAAGGGGTGATAAAGAGGGAAAATGATAAATGATCTTTTCTAAATAGAAGTACACAAGTGCAGAGAGGACCAAAAAATAATTACGGAATGAGGAAATTAAAAATCCCCATAGCTGGGAGTTGCAAATGTGCACACAGAATGTACGGGCTGTGGAGACCACTGGGATGCTCCATGGTGTTCAGGCACCTCCTGCCTGCCCATGTTTAGCTCTGGATATTACAGAAAAGATGAAGATGGCTATGTAAACGTCAGTGGCAATGAGTAAGGGGATAGAAAATAATTATTTCTGTAAGAGTAAAGGAGACTGAATTAATTTATCTTGGAAAAGATAAGAAATGGCTTGGCATGATTTTTCTACCATCTATATCCATTATGATATAACAAAACAAAACAAAAACATCTGCTGATTGATTAAAGCATGTATAAGACAGAGAGTGCCATGGTGAAAAGTATTTTGGTTTCAAATGACAGAAACACAAGAAGAACAAAGTACGGCTAACATGGACCTTTACAGTTAAAGAAATCCAATAAGGACTTGAGCTTCCAAGACTCAGAAATTCAAGGCTGCAGATTGGTCTCAGGAACAACTGGAACAAGGCTTCTGGATTCTGTCTTGATTCTCTCTCAGCTCTTAGATGAGAAGACAGATGAACTGTCTGTTCCTTCCAGTTTTGCTTTTATCTCCGTAGAGTTAAGCATGGCACCTGCTATCTTGTGAAATTTATATCACATATCCTTGGCCACCAGAAAAAAGCTGATATCAAGCTCTCTTTATGATCCCAGGGAAGAGAAAATCTTGGGGAAAAGATTTATTTGTTCAACTTGAGTTAAGCACCTACTCTCGGTACAGTCACCTTGGAGTAGTGAGTAATGGTGATGATATTGTGCCCCTGCATTAACCATATAGATGGAAGAAAGACACTTAATTGCAAAGGGGAAATTGGCAGACAGTTAGTTCTAAGTGACCACTGCATTAATTTTTATCTTCACTTGGAAAAATCCATGCTCAGTTTGCAACATGAAGGATTTAAGCTGGAGAGAAATAAGATTATTCTGACATTAGAGTTTATTATACATTGGGATATGTTACTGAAAGAAGCAGTAAAATATCTTTTCTTAGAGGTTTATAAAAATAGATGTGATTTCTCATCAGTTGAGATGCAAATCATTTTCAAAATGATTTAGACACACAAAATTTTTGTTTGATGAGCAAATTCTTGACAAGGCCCTGCTTTTTTTTCAGTAAATTTTACTCACTTCTAGCCTTTTGGTGCAATTAAAGAAATATGAATTAAATGCCCACTTGGCGGAAGGCATTGGGCTAGAGCTAAAGGATTTGTATTGTGTTAGGGAGGTCCAGAAAATTACAAATAACTGTAATATGTACTTGTTTAAGACAGTTGTCACAAAGGAGGTTCAGATTCATTGGTGTTTAGTTCATTGCTATGAGAGAGATTCCTGGAAGGGAGGGAGGGAGGGAAAAGCTAAAGGAAAGACTAGAAAAGAAAGCTAGTATCATCTATGGGAGGCCTTAAATGCTGAGCTTCAAATTTTGTTTTGTAAGATTATTATGGTAACATTGTGAGATATATAATGCCAAGGAGAGGAGCAAAATGTGGAAGATGAATTTGGAGGTCATTGCAGAGGCCTACATGAGAAATGACTTAACTGGATTGTAGTAGCAGAAATGGAAAAAGGAATATTGGTAGGAGGAAGATGGTAGGGATATAATCTACAGGGCTCATTGATTAATAGGGCTTGTATATTTTATACTTTCCATATATGAAACATTTATTAGAAAATTCATCAAGTCCCTAGTTCCTCAACATATTAGATCTTTATTTGCATATGTATTTAAGACTTAGAGCAACCAAATGAATAGGTTAGCATTATTCCCTATTTTGTATATAAGCAAACTGAGACTTAGAGCAGTTGAGTCACTAGCCTGAAGCCACACTGCTAGTCTTCTCCTGAGTGGGACCTTGAACAACCATGTTCTTAACCACAAGCACGTTGTCTCTATTTACCTGTGGAGGGAAAATGATAAGGTTGAGAAAAGGAGGTTTCAACCCTGGTGGACTGGCAGCTGTTCTAGTCATACATTAGTGCCTGATAAACTGCTTAAGATTTAGTAGTTTAAAACAACAGCCATTTTATTGTAGCTGACAATTTTGTTGATCAGGAACTTGGGCAGGCTTGGCTAGGTGAGTCTTCCATTGTACAAGATATTGACAGAGGACACTCAGTGGTATTCAGCTGGCAGATGAGCTAGTCTAGAAGGAACAAGATACCTTTGTTCACATATATGGTACCTTGACATGGATGATGGGAAGTCTGATCTCAGCTGGACTGTCTACCACAGCACTACATGGCTTCTCCAGCAAGGTAGTTTCAAGTAAATGGAGTGTTCCTGCCTACTTTGGAACTTTATATACATGGAATCATGTAGTGTATACACTTTTGTGTTTGGCTTCTTCCGTTCAACACAATGTTTGTGAGTTTCATCCATTTTGTTACATGTACTTAAGTTTATTCTTTCTCATTCTAGTATAGTATCACTTTGTGTGCTATACCAGAATTTAATTGTCCACTCTACTATTAATGGACATTTGGGTACTTTCCAGCTTGAGCTATCATAAAGAGTGCTGGTTTGAATATCCTTGTATATGTCCTTGGGTAAAATATGTTCACATTTCTGTTGAATATATAAACCTAGTATTTGAATTGCTTTTCCAAATAACAGTGCAATGCTGGTGGGAGGGAGCCTGACTACTTTGGAGGAAGTACCTCCTGTATTGGAGATGTTTGCTGGTGTGTGCTCCTGGAGACTCAGCAGGATAGAGCTATGGAACTCACCGGACCAATAAGATTCAGATTTGGCCGTAAGCATAAGTGGAGGGCTCAACACAGGAAAGATAGTGCCTACCTGCTGGCTGCACAGAAGGAGGACCCCCCACAGGGAAAATGGTGACTGTCCTCCAGCCCTCATTCCATTGCCACACAGCTCAATCTGCCCCTATTTGTCTCTAACACTCCCTGAGTTACTGTCCCTCTGCTGGAGCCAAGGTAAGTACCTAGAAGTGAGAGTCTGTGAAGTGGGCCCTTTAAGAGGACGTCTGTGTTTCCCACCACCTTCTGTCCCACCTGGCTGAATAGTTGGAATCCCCACTGTTTTTCACAGCCAGATGTTGTGGGGACTCCTCTTGGCAGGACCAGTACTCTGGGCTGGGGAGACTGGGGTTGGGTCAGGGTCACTAGATCCTCTGGGGGGATCCTCCATGGCTGAGGTATCCTTCTTGGTTCTCAATTACCACATGGAGGTTTGGGATTAGCCAGTTCTGCATCTCTGGCCCTCCTACCAGTCTCAATGTGGCTTTTCCTTTATATCCTTAGTTATAAAACTTCTATTCAACCAGACTTCAGATGGTTCTCCAGGTTGATTGTTTTGTAATTTAGTTGTAATTTTAATTTGTTCATGGAAGGAAGCAGACACAGGTTTATCTTCTTTGTCATCTTGGATTTTCCTTTGAAGGAATTGTTTTGATGCAGATTGACCTTATCTAATTATCTCCCTCTCCATCATTCTCTGCTTCGCTAACTCTTTATGCTTTCCTGGCAGATTATGAGAGATTATTATCTGATTTTTCCATTTAAGTCTTTTCTTATTCCACAGGGATATATGGAATCTTTCTCTCTGTCAAAGATCTACTGAATCTTTGAGAAAATAAATTCAAATGGACCTTAAACTTAAATGAACTCTTCTGACATCTCAGAAGTTGGTTGAAAACTAACTTCAACCAAGTCAACATTGGTTGACTATCCACATCTTAAAGCCAAAGGACTGATCTCTTCCTATATAGGACCAATATAATTTCAGCATCCTTCACAGTGCAATCAAATGTTTTTTTTAAAAAAATACACACCTGAAATCTATGTAATTTTACTAATAATTGTCACCCCAATAAATTTAATAAAATAAAAAAAATAGAAAATTACATAATAGAGAAAATTAAAAAAAAAATACTTCCAAGTGAAAACTTTTGAATTTTGGATATTTTAGTGATTTTCAGATTTAGTTCAACCTCATCCAGTTTTTCTTTTTCATTATGTAAGAGACTTAATAAATTTGGACTCAGCTGTCAAGAAGTCAAAGACAAAATGATTTGTAGTTGTGGGTATAGATGTAGTGGAAAATGTCTTCTCAAATTGCAAATGCAAAGAGCCATATTTGTACATGACCCTGCTAGAATGAATGCTCTGAAGTGATTTTGTAATATGGAAATGGTCAAACTGTTTACTTTTCTTTTGTAAAACTTTATGCTGCTGTCCTTTTATTTTCCTTCTTTTTCATTTCCTCTCTTTCCAGAGTCATAGTAAAGCTAGATAGCATAGAGAAATCACTTGGTGCATTAGCTAACTCACAGAGATGATGATAATGATGATGATGGTGATGATGATGATAGAGGAGCTAATGATATCTACCCCATTTAAGATGTTTTTGGGTATGAAATAACTGGACTTGCTTTTGTAAAGTACCTTCTAGAAAGTTTTGACACATAGTGATCCTCAGTACAGAGATTTAGAGAAAGCCAGGCAAGAGAGAAAAAATGAAGCAGGGAAGATGATATAGCCAAACATAAGACAGGATTTCCCTGCTGTCTTTTTTTTTTTTTTTTCCCCTGCTGTCTTCATATGCCTTTCCTGTTGGTTTAACATTGCTTAGATTTTCTTAAAAACAGTCCTGCATCTAAACTTGAGCAACTTCAAGTGTGTTTCTCTTCCCTGCAAACAAATAGCCCTGACTTGAATAGTCCCTTTAGTAGACTTGTCAGACCTTTAGTAATTTTATGACCGTCTCATCTCCACACCTAGATTATAAAATCCTCAAGGGCAGAGATGTCTCCATGACGTCTCTTTATTCTACCTTGTACTTAGCACAGAGTGAGGGAATGTCATGTTATCCTGCTGATTAGGTCCATTAAGGATTCAGTTTACATAATTCTCCCAATGAGGAATGGAGAATAAACTCTGCAAGTGGGGGTAATGTTCACAAAAAGCATCAACAGCAAGTGTAAATGCCATTGGCCATGTACAGATGCAGGGAGAAAGTGGTCCTTTTCCAACTCTGTGAATTACCTTCAGCTAATTTCTTACCTCAGGGGCAGGATGCTATGTGATTGTTCTATTATAGATTCTTTTGCAGCCTTGGTTTGAAACCACCAACTGAGCTGAAGGATCCAAATTGGGGCCGGGAATTTAAAGAAGGGACACAAAATACTTATAACAGAATTTCAAGTTTATCAAGGATAAGTTTCATCTGTGGAATAGAGAGGCATCTGCTCAACAGATCATTGTGGCTCATTGTGGAATTTTCAAATTCCACATGAAAGAATATTGATAGGATGATCTGCCTTTCTGTGCATGTAACTAAAACTCGGATTATTGAGTAAAACTATTTCAGACCAAACTCTGATTCACTGTTTAAGTCTCAAACTAACTAAATGATAGGGACATACTGTGTGATGACATCTCCATGCGTATACAAGAAGGAGAAGAGATAATGCCAACTGCTTGCAGAGGGATGTCACAGGCTGGGTCAGCTCCCTAAATACATTCTTACAAGACACTTCAGTAAAAAAATGTCCATCTGTATATTCAAGTGGACTAATAAATATGAAGGATGTGTTCAACTATTGAAACTAGGACCAGAATTAACTCCAGGGACTAGAATTTAGTGTAATTGATTATTCCTTTAATGAGTAAAAGCAAATTTGACATCAATGATTATCAAACATTTTTTTTTTCATCTAGGAGAAATGATTTTTAATCTAGACACATCCTTCCAAGCCTGTTTGAGGCTCCCAAAGATAGATTCTAAGAGCCATCATGAGAGGATAAAGACGGACATTGTCCAGAGTCTGGGGTTGAGACTTTTGGTAGGAGTTAGGGGTGGGGAAATTCTTCAATTCCTCTACCATACTCAATCACACTTATGTCTCCCTCGTTTGAAGTACCTTTGGAGAGGCGGGACTTAGTTCCTTTTATTCTTTTGACACAAAGCACCAGGAAGGGCTGGAAAATGACTCCAAGGTGCTGGTTCCCAAACTTTGCTGCATATTGGAACCACCTGGGGATCATTTAAAAAGAGTGGCATTCAGCTTTTATCCCAAGACATTTTTATTTCATTGATCTGGAGGGTGATATGGCCATGGGGATTTTTAAGTGTCTGGCCTATTCTAAGGACTCCAATAGGCAAGTCTTTTAAAAAGGTCAAATAAAAATTAAATGAGTGTGTCACTTCAGTTTGTTTCAGCAAACAAATATTTGCTGAGTATGTACTCTGTGTGAAGCCATATGCTATGCTCTGGTAATACAAACAGAAATAAGAAAATATATTCCTGCTCCTGAGGAGCTCGCATTTTATTGGCGAGATGGACAAACAAATATAATACAATCACAACCCAACAGAATACAAAACAGAATACAAAATTAGAAATTGGTCCAAGGCAGAGAAACGTACAGAAAAAGAGAAGGGAGCTAGTAATTATTTCACAGAGATATTTTCAAAATATGAAATATTGAACGATTGGTATTTTTGAAACTTTAAAGATAAAGGGAGGCATGCAAGATATGGGTTGTAGGAAAGCTCTCAGTCATGAAGGGTATTCTACATTGCTGTAATAACTTGGGTTTCCCTGGGTGTAACCAGCATCTGTGAATGTGGTGTGTCTTAGTAATGGTCCAGCATAAACCAACACAATTGATTGTTCTTCTTTTTGTCTTTCCTTCCTTTCCCCCCTTCTTTTCTTCCTTCCACCCATTTCCCCATGTTCATCCTACATACTTACCTAGAGAGGTCCTTACAACTTTGCATTTTATTGTTTAAATGAATTATAGATTTCAAAGACCAAAGTGACTTAACCACTGACATCATTTTCAGTTTTCTCTGGTTTCTAACTCACATATCACTGATAATTTTGTGGACATTGCACTCATATAATTTATTTTTCTTCTCCCATTTGTAGAAGTATGGATGTATTGAAATAAAGGTGATGAGTTTCTTTGATTTCACAGTTATACTAAAAGGGAAAAATAAGATGACAACAACTACAAGAGTCACCATGTAGCTCACTTGACTATATTTTTAACTAGACCTTACGGTAAATACCATAAGTGAGAAAACAGCTACTTTCCAATGGAACTATAAATAATGATGCCAGATGAGCATGAATCTTGCTGTGGGAGTTCATTAATGTGACAAGTGGGGATAGCAAGTTTATCCCCAGAACTAGAAAATTCCATTCAAAATGCCAAAATGTAATCTTAATCTTTGATTTGGCTTTTTTTTTTCACTTTTCAAAATAATTTATTTTTCAATTAAAGTTGATATATTATATTAGTTTCAGGCGTACAACATAGTAATCAGAGATTTATGTAACTCATGGAAAGATCACCCTGTACCTATCTGACACCTTACATAGTTATTATAATATCTTTAACTATAATCCCTATACTATATTTTATATCCCTATGACTATTCGGCAACTACTAATTTGTACCTTTTTTTTTTAAATTAAAGTTTGTTGGGGTGACAATTGTTAGTAAAGTTACATAGATTTCAGGTATACAATTCTGTAACACATCATCTGTATATCACATGTATATACCACCCAGAGTCAGTTCACCACCCAGAATCAGTTATCTTTCCATCACCACATATTTAATCCCCTTTACCCTCATCTACACCCCCGGGGCCCCTTTACCCTCTGGTAACCACTAAACTATTGTCTGTGTCTATGAGTTTTTATTTCTTCATCTGTTTGTCTTGTTCTTTTGTTGTTTTCAGTTTTATATACCACATATCGGTGAAATCATGTGGATCTCTACTTTTTCTGACTGACTTATTTCGCTTAGCATTATAGTCTCAAGATCTAACCATGTTGTCACAAATGGTACTATTTCATCTTTTCTTACTGTCAGATAGTATTCCATTGTGTATATATTCCACAATTTCTTTATCCATTCATCTATCAAAGGACATTTTGGTTGTTTCCATGTCTTGCCCACCGTAAACAAAGCTGCAATGAGCATTATAACACATATGTCTTTATGGATAAATGTTTTCAGGTTTTTTGGGCAGATACCCAGGAGAGGGATTGCTGGGTCATATGGTAATTCTAGTCTTAATTTTTTGAGGAACCTCCACACTGCCTTCCATAGCAGCTGCACCAGTCTGCATTCCCACCAACAGTGTATGAGGGTTCCTTTTTCTCCATAGCTTCCTAACACTTGTTGGTGATAGCCATTCTAACTGGTGTGAGGTGATACTTCATTGTGGTTTTTTGATTTGGCATTTATCTTAAGGGGGAAATACGAACAGACAACAAGAATTTTGATTAATTCATATTTAGTGAAGTAGAACTGTTTTATCCATGACAAATCTCATCAGTCATTGTAGCAGCATCCCTTGATTTTTTTTTTTTTTTTTTTTTTTTTTTTGGATTACTTCATATGTATTTACCATCCCTCTGTCATGATCTAGTTATTACCAGGAGTACATTGCTATTAATAGTCAACACATTATTTTAAAATTGAACAAGCTAATATTAACAGCCCATAATTTTCTGGGTTTACACTGAATCTATTACCATAATTAAGTTAATAGTATTTTAAATGAATGTTTATTTCTTATTACTTTGTATAGAGAAACACAATTAGACGTGTGTCTACATACCAATGGCTTAGGAATATTTACTCTGTAAATCGTTTTGCATAGCTCTGTTGTAAGAAAGTTTCACTTCTTAATCATGTTCGATGAGTCAGGATTCAATGATATTGCTCCTATTTACTAATCTCAAAGGATTCCCTTTATTTGATCACACCTCTTTAGTTTCTCTGTACCATGGACACATATTCTTTGTCTTCCTCCAACTTAATGTCTACTACATGTTTTTCTTTTCTGGTTGCTTATTTCTAATGGATTGTTTTCAGGCCAGTCAAGAAGCAGAAAGAACAAATGATGAACAGACAAGTAAAATGGCATTTATGCAAATTCCTGTTCCTTGGACACTTAGAGAAGATAAAATATCTGTGATCTACCAATTTGACATAATGTAGTATTCACCTGGATAATTGGAGGTTCGTAGGGTGTGATTCCATATGGTTATCACAAAGAACAAATATAAGAGTTGATTTTCTGTTTGAATTGTGATTTGACCACCAAGAAATTTATTTAATCAGAAAGAATTTATTTATTATTCATAAAACTTCTCTAGACTGAATCCATGGGTTTGCTTCAATTCTGAAAGTGATTCTACTCAGGGCTGATAAACTCTGTTGTCTGAAGTAGGATGTTAACCAGAAAAGTTGTGCATCTTATCCCAAGTGGTCCAATTAGTGTCAAACAAAGAAAATCTCTGTAAATGGTTACAGGTTGCAGTACCAGAAACCCAAAATCAATTACTTTATTGGATGTTAAAATTTCTGCAAACTCTGTACAAAATTGTATCCATGGCTGTGATAATGGTACCAAGAACATGCTCAATTGATGGTAGAGATGATATGGATAGATGGTAGCTAGGAGTATGTGATGTATATTGTCTATTAGCACTCAGCATCCATTTCTTCTTTTGTCTCTGTGATTTACTATGCCACAGGGACTTGAGAGTTAAAAACCAGCTTCTCAGACTCCTTTGAAGCTCGGGTTCTGGATGCCAAATGTGCTCTGCCAATTAGACACACTTGAATGTGATTTAAAAACAATGAAGGCAGAGGCCAATTCTTGCTGCTGTTCCTCCTACCAAGGACGGGTGCAGAAATGAATGTTTTGAGGAGCTTGCGGCTGTCAGATTCAGACTCATGGGTTTTTGGAAGCAGTCATGGAAACAACAGCAACAGCTTTAACAGCTGCTGTGTTGTGTCCCTGTCTCCTGACCCATCACCCCTTCTAGGAATTTGCAAGGAACTGATCTTCTGCATGAATAGCATTGTGCTTGAAATACTAGGTTTCTGTCATTTGCAGTTAACCTTGACTGATACAAAAACAGTAATAACCACAGAAACCAAAGAGTTACAGTTTGTTGAGTATCTACTAAATGCCAAGTTGAGCCTCAGAGATTGGGTAACTCGTACAAGGTCACAAAGCCAGGGGATGGCAGAGCCAGTATTTGAATTTGGGTCTCTCTCGCTGCAAAGCTATTACACAAACAGCAGAAAATTTAATATATTTCTTTCTATTAAAAGTTTGGGAAATTTCAAAGGGCTGGGACAATTTACAAAACCCAAACATAAGATTTATTCTGTCACTGATATAAAAGAACATAAGAGCAAATGATTGATGTGTCAGATAAAATATGTACACCCTTGACTACTTGTTGGAATAGCTATGTCACTGAAGCAATCCCACATCAGCCCACACCACTGTGGTGACACCTGGGACACATAGATGTAGATGAAGAGCAATTCGTTAGCCCATCTCATTCATCCGTTCTCTTTTGTATTCCTCATCGAAAATCATCGCCTTAATGGGTTGGGTTTCACTTTTCAGATCTCCTTGATGTCCTTTATTTTTCAGAAAGTTTTTTTCTGAATCTTTCAGAGGTTAAAGTAAACTCTGAAAAGACACAGTGCATCATTTGGCTGGGTCTTTCAGCATTTATGGTCTAATTTAAAATAAGATTATTATGCTAAGTGAAATAAATCAGGCAGAAAATGTCGAGAACTAGATGATTTCACTGATACGTGGGATATAAAACTGAAAACAACAAAAGAACAAGACAAACAAACAAATAAACAAAGACTCATAGACAGACAATAATTTAGTGGTTACCAGAAAGTATGCGGGGGAGGGGAGTGGCAGATGAGGGTAAACAGGATCAAATATATGGTTATGGAAAGAAAACTGACTCTGGGTGGTGAACACACGATATGCTATATAGATGATGTATTACAGAATTGTACACCTGAAATCTATGTAACTTTACTAACCATTGTCACTCCAATAAACTTTAATTAAATATATGACTAAAAAAGCTTCAACGGAATAAAAAAAAAGGCAAGACAGTGGGAGAGCAATAAGGTGGGACGTATGCTACTCTTCCCATTGTCAACAGAGACTCTGGATCATACTTAATAGGGCTGAAAGCACTGCCCTTTTCTGAGGTAGGTGGGACTGTGCTTGCCCTGTGGGAAGAATCAGCATGGAAGTCCTAGGATGCAGAGGTGAAACAACTGGAGATGTTTTGCCTAACGATGTATGGTTCTGGGAGCCAAGCAAAAGGGAATGAGCTGTCACATGGAAAAGACAGAAGGCAAGAACTGAAACTAAAGTATAAGTTACAAAGAGGTAAAGGAGTTTCTAAGAACTGCCTGGAATGAATGGGGCTGCTCCAGGTAGCTGCTCCACTGGTAAACGTGTTCTGGCTGTTAAAGCAGATGCCGCAGATGGACTCAGCTCCACAGAGTGTGAATATGCCTTCCTTCTCTGAAAATGGATAGTGTACACCCCAGGAATGCGCTACTTGTTTCCTTTCTAATTCACGGCATTGGAAACAACCAGTTTAGATTTAAATCCTGGCCGCGCCATTTACTTGCTGTATTATTTTACTTCTGTACTTAAGTTTTTCCATTTGTAAGATGGGGGGAAAGAATAGTGTCTACCTCATAGGGGAAAGTGTGAAATCAAATAATTTAATTCAGGCAAAGTGGATTGATCGACTTATTCTTATTGGCTATATGGTGATTGACATTGCAGCTGCCAAACAGTTCAGTGGGTGGAAGTATCCTCAGACTCTCACTGTAAAGTCGTAAGAACCAGGAGGACCCAGGAACCTGGTGGCAAACCTTCAGCACCATTTGGCCTGGCCAGTGGGTTGTCTCAGACTGGCTTTCCCAGTCCTTGTGAGAGAGTCTAAATTTCGTAAGGCACTCATCTCAAAATGTTCACATAGCTGATGTACTTCTGAGAACAGGGACATATGCGAGAATAGGTTCACTACATTGGTTTACGTTAAAGAGAGGAATGGAGATCATGGGCCCAGGTCAGATTAGGGGTCAGTGCCTTCCCGTGTCTCCTCCATTCCCACACGATGAGAGAAGGATTAGGGAGCTGAAGTTCTTGGGGTTTTTAACCTCGACATCAGACAGAAGTCGCATCCATTATTTTTAAGGTTCTAAACAAGAACTTTTATTGTTTATCTTCCTGCCTTTGCCTAATAAGTAACTGAAGTTTACATAAAGTCTTGACTTACTCTGACTGTTGTCCTGTTGGGTTTATTATGTCCAAATTTAATTAAAAACCATGCTGTGGGTTATAAACTCCTTTAGTAAGAGGAAAATAATGGGAAGACCCAGACATTTTTTTATTAGGTTTGTGTCGACCGAGTTAAAGCACATGCTGTAACTGAGTTCCCTTGAAACGAGCTGTGCATTCTTTCATGCCACCTGGCTACAACACAAACATGAAGAATTTGGCTCTGGCATGAAAAAATCCTCAGTATTAGGGAAATGTAACTGCATTCCACATGGAAACATGGCAACTTCAGTCTCCATTATTTCTTCCTTCCTGCCAACTCTCTGTGTGTCTCAGTTCTTTCTAGAAGGAGAAATAAAAATATCTTAACAGAAATAGAAGCCTTTTTCCCTCCTAATAGGGTGCACCACTCACTCAGCCATGCCACATAGAAGAGGGCTTGGAATGGGAAAGACATAATTACTTTTTAAAAGCCAAAAATATTCACAGAAGGTGAAAGTCATAGGGCATAATTTCTCTATACATCAGAAAAGAATTCCAGGTCATTAGACAAGGCCAACAATCATGGCGGGAGGCAGTATGGTTCAGGGCTCCGGGCACTGGCCTGCCTTTGTCTTGTACTGACTTGTGGAGGGGCCTCCAGGAACTTAATTAAGTTCCTGGATTCCTCTTTTGACAAATCACAGATTACTAACAATAATCACTATGGCCCCGCGCTGTTGAATTCACATGATGGTGGAGCATTACAAAATCAGAATTCTACTTAAGAGCTAATAATTATATGGGAGAGAATAGCATGCTGATTGGGGCAGAGGGGCCAGGTAGTTAACTTTTCATGGTTCAAGGGTTGGTACAGAGCATATGAATTACAGGCCAGTGAGAAGGACATTTTGGTGACTATTTGGAAATTCTCAACTCCAGCTAAGACCAGGTTTAAAAGCTCTCAATTCAGCAAGTGTGAGCAGACAGCTGGTTGACAATTTCAGTGGTTTGGGTATGTCTTTTTCTTTGTCCTAAAAGGCCCAATATAAATGCTTTCTGAAAGGCACCTGTGAGAGACATTTGAAATTTAAGAGAGACATCAGTGGAGAGGTTTAGGGCTTGTCTCTGGCTGCCTCACAGATGAATTGTGGGCACAGTGGCAGGAACACTGATACAAAGCAGCCCTTTCTGAGAAGGCTTGACTGCAAAGAAAATCGCCCTCAGCAAAGGGGCCAATTCGGTGCTGAATGAATAATGAAAAATACAATAAAGAACAAATCTGATAGGGATTTGAATTGTATGCAAGGATAGTATTTCTGAGGAAAATGTGATAGTGGGGAAGTTTGGGACAGATTGAAGAATTCATAACCAGAGGAGCTCACAACTTGCATCACTTAATCCTAGAAAATTTCAAGGCTCTGTGAGAAGTCGGTTAGATCAAAAAGCAACATCAGGATATTTCTGTGAAATTTTGAAGTCACCTGTGTCTTGAGACTGCACAGTGTCCCCACTCTCTCCTCTCCTTAGCCTACACCCCAGTATAGGAAACTTCTGATCTTGATTAAGCCACTTGCAAAGATACTGCAAAGATGCTCTACTCACTCGGAGCCAGGCACAGACCTTGACCTTCACAGGCACATACTCCCCAATCACAGCAGACCTGATACAGCCAGGTTTGGGAGTCTTTCTCCATCCCCATTCCCCTTCTCTGACAGTAACCCCAGCCCTTCAGCCAAATTTTTTCTGTGGAACCTCAAGTTTCTTCTCTAACACTACCAGTGTGTTGGAGAGACAGATAGTGAGAGAAAAGAATGGAGAGAGAGAGAGAGAGAGAGAGAGAGAGAGAGAGAGAGAGAGAGAGAGAGAGAGAGAGAGAGAGAGAGAGAGAGAGATACTGATGTAATGAGAAATAATGAGTGAATTAGATAGTGATGGGGAGACACAGAGTAGGAAGGATGATGATGATGATGATACACAGAGAGAGAAAGAGAGAGAGGCAGATAGTGAGACAGATAGAGAGTGAGACAGAGACAGTGAGATGTGCACAGGAGCAATGTGACAGAGTTGAGGAGAGGTTGGAGGGTGGCCAAGCAGGATGCTTAGATGGCTTCTCTGCTCCCAGAGGATGGTTGGCAGTGCCTGCAGCCCTGTTCACATGCCTTGCTGACACAACAAATCCAGAGGTCCTGGCACCTTTGTTCTACCAGCCATTACACAAGCTACCAGGCAGCACTTCTCAAGCAGAGAACAAAGACAAGTAGCGTTTCTAGCTGTCTTCTCACTTTTCTATATCCTTCCTGCATCATAAGATGCATTGAAGGGACCTTTGAAGGACAGACACTGTGCTGTGCTCAGAACTGCCCTTCCCATCAAACTCTTCATGAATTCAAAGCCTCCATTCTCACCCCCTAGGAAGGTTCTTTCACAGGAGGCTTCTGAGTCCCACATGTAAATAGACCTGGGGAGAGTTGCTGTCCTGATGGGCCTGCAGCCATGTGGATGTGGATTAGCTGGGTCCCCTGCTCCCTAGAACACCACTTCACAGCCTACCCTCAGGTGAACATGTTGGAAGTTTCCTTTAAATTTCTCTTAAGTCTCACACTCCAGATGTGCTTCATTTCTTCCAGTCCAATGGGCAAGATGACCTGGTATCTGTGCACAGTGATGTTATTTTACAAAGAAACAATCCACACAGAGCAGTTATATTGAAAAATACAAAAATTGGAGAGGCTGGGGGGGTGGCTTGCAGAGAGCTCTTCACCATTTTATTAAAAGTTCTATTACTTACAGATCAAGCTCCCTTGATCATTGTGCCTACTCTCTCGTCATTCTTACTTTTTCCTTATTCTTTCCTTTCTTCTATCCATCTTCTTCTCCCAGACTTCTATTCTTCTATCTAAGTACTTTGGGACTTAGTGTTGTTTTGAGTCAGCCTAGAGCAGAATCTGTTGACATTAAAACAATAGATACAGCAAAGTCAGCTGAGAACAAATGTACAGAATAATGGAAGGAATATGAAGGACTAGCAGGAGATCCATGCCTTTGTGGAAATTCATGCCTTGCTGAATTTTTGGAGATTCCATGGTCTTCACTAGACTTCTGTCTTTCATCATCACGTAGAAAGACAAGCTCTTGTGCCCTCCATGGAATCTGATATATAGTGCAACAAGAGCTCCATTCTTACTGGGGAAGATGTACAAACACAAGTACAGACTGTGGGGCCGGTGCGGTGGTTCAGGTGGTTAGAGCGCCATGTTTCTAACACCAAGGTCACCGGTTTGATTCCCACATGTGCCAGTGAGCTACGCCCTCTACAGCTAAGATTGTGAACAATGGCTCTCCCTGGAGCTGGGCTGCTGTGAGCAGCCAGAGGTAGACATGAACAGCCATGGGCTGCCCTGGGCTACACAGGCATGAGTGGCTGGCAGCCATCGTGAGCGTCTGGCAGCCAGAGAGAGCTGCTGTGAGCTTCTGTGAGTGGCCAACCGATGAATGGCAACTGACTGCCTCAGCAGGGGATAGCGCAAGGCTCATTATACTAGCACGGGCCAGGGAGTTGTGTCCTACACAACTAGACTGAGCAACAACGGCTTTAACCAGAGTGGTGGGGAGAGGGGAGAGGGACAGGGAGAGAAGAGAAAGGGGGAAGGAGGAGGAGAGAGGGGTGAAGGGGAGGAGGGAGGAGGAGAGGCAGAAGAAGGGAAAAAAATACAGACTGTGGATGTGTGTTTGGGTAGGGTCTTCTTTTTCCTTCTGACAGACAAACCTCTAAGCCCCTTTTTGCCATTTCCTGAGAGTGATTGATATTTTTTGGAGTTAATTCCAGTGAATAAATAATTAGTCTGGATGGAGGAAAACATATAATATATATTATATATTATATATCATATATTATATATAAAATATATAATATATATTATATATTATGTATCATATATTATACATAAAATATATAATATCTTATTATATTGTCAAAGAGATTTGTTTTGTCTCCTAACCAAAAATAGCTCCAGCCATTGTTAAATGAAAATTTCTTCCATATATTCTTTCCTTATTAAAATCCCTTTAAAATAAAATCATTGTGGGCTATAAAACAATAGGATTCACTTCAACAGATTATATCTATATACACAGACACACACATTTGCAAGTCTCCTCTTTTCTTTCCTAAGTGGCCTGAAGGTGGCTTGTTGCCACAGTGCCTTTTGTGCATAAGAAGCCTTAAAATCTAGAGACAATTTTGGAAAACCTATCTTTTTCCCTGTCTGCTCAGTCTTTGTGGGAAGACAAGAAAAAAGATCGTAAAGACAAGCTCCCCAAGCTTACAAAAGATTCCATATCTGATGACCATGTGATCCACAAAATAACAGAAGTTTTCAAATAAGTGCAACTCATTTCTAGACAATGGAAGTGACTGTGGCAATAGTTCAGCATTCTGTCCTCGTTTGTTTCTGAAAGGAGAGATAGTATCACTGAAAAACAATCCATACAGGAACCCTTGAACAAACAATTACAAGCATCATAAAGCAAGGGGATCTGGAATCAATCCCAGCAACATTTCCTATTCTCACTCTTCCTTAGCTTTCCCTGTTAGATGGTTTGCGGATTCAACCTTCTGTGAGTGTTCTTAATGGTACAATATCAATTTCCCCAGGTAAGAAATGTCTGTGCCCATTCTCCCTTCAATAAAGCAAAATATCACATAATTAAGTTGTTTTTCTCTCTGATTTGTGGTTAGGCTAAAATAAAAAGGGACAGGAGGAGGGAATTATGTCTCTCTCTCTCTCTCTCTCTCTCTCTCTCTCTCTCTCTCTCTCTCACACACACACACACACACACACACACACACACACACAATAAATCAATGAATAAATAAATAAAACAAAAGTACAAACAACCCTCTCTGTGCCAGAATATTTATTCCCAGAACAACTGCTGGGCTCTGTAAGATCTCCATCTTATCGTGTGTGTGTGTGTGTGTGTGTGTGTGTGTGTGTGTGTGTACACTCTGTTGAGTCTCCACTTTCCTTTCTGAAGCACAGTATACCCTTTCCTACACACATATACATATATGTGACATTGGTTTGGGTTTACTGTATAACACATTACTTGTATTTCAATTCACTGTCTCAAACATCCATCAGCAGCTGGAGCTTGAGGGACTAAGGGACTCATTGGATCCAAGCACACATGGACCTATACAACCTCATAATACCTTGGCACCAATTGCACATCTTGTTGAGACCTTTATCCACTTAGCTTTAACTGGAGAAGAAGGTTCTCAACATTGCAAGAAATAAATATAGTAACATGTGGCAGTGCTTAATTGCACTAATCATGGATTTTGGAGTGAATTGGATTTTACCGCTTTTACTGACATGATGTGTATTTATGAGTACCTCTTCTAACAATTGTTCAAAGTCCTATATGATTTGTCCTGTGTCTATCTCAAGCTCATCTCCTACCTTTTTTTTTTTAATTAAAGTTTATTGGGGTGATAATGGCTAGTAAAGGTACATAGGTTTTGGGTGTACAATTCTGTAATACATCATCTATATATCACATTGTGTGTTCACAACCCAGAGTCAGTTCTCCTTCCATCACCATATATTTGATCCTGTTCATTACCTACCTTCAACTTTGTTCTTGATGCATGGCCAGAAATCCTCTTTTTTTTTTAATCCCAAACTGAATATCTTTCTGATTCAATGTCTTCCAAGTTACACTCTTTTCCACCTGGGTTGTGTTTCCTCCAAAATCTATGTCTGATTCTCTTCTTATTCTTATGCCACTTGAAATGCCATTTCCTCAGAGACACTATCTTTGATCACTGTAAAGTACCCTTCCTCATTCCGCTATTTTATACACCATAACCCTATTAATGTTTTCTATGGGATATCATTCTCTGTCAGAATGACTTATTCCCTTGCATTTTTATCATCTGTCTCTTCCCTGGAATGTGATCTCTTAATGGACCAGGCCTGACAGTCTTATTCACTTTTGTGCATTCAGTGCCATGCAGAAGGTTTGTACGTATGAGTATGTATGATAAATATTTAATGACTTTATGAATATATTAAAGGAAACTGTGTGTTAGCTCCTTACCTGGCTCAGCCTATTAAATCTCTGCAAAACCCTTATTGAATAGATACCATTATTATATTTGCCTTAACTGGAACTTAGGAATGGTTGCATGTGACAGAAAATCTCAATAGCAGTGGCTTAAACGAGGTAGAAATTTGTGTTTCTCTCATGTAAAAGATTTTAAGGACTGTTTTGGTGGTTCTAGTTGTCATCTGTTCTGCCATCTTAAAGACCAACATGACTGCTAGGGCTCCAGTGATCACTTCTGTTTCCAGGCAAGTGGATGAAGGAAGAAATAAAAAAGGGACTTCCTCAGTCCCTTTAAAAAGTTTCATAATAGTCCCCACAATATTTTGGATTATGTGTCATTGGTCAAAATATAGACACATACTATACCTATTTATAACACAAGCTGAAAAAAAAAATAGTCTAGGGCAACTATGTGCTTACCTAAAACAAATATGGGATTCTGTTTCTTAAAAGTAAAGGCACTAGCCCTTTGTGCTTCATCCCTAATGAATCTAACAGAGAGAAAGTAAATCTCCCAAAGTCACACAGCTAACAGATTACATACCTGAGGTGGATACCCATGTCTAATATCATTACATTTGTCCAAAAGCATCTAAATCTCCCACACACACCCAGGAATATAATTGCTCTCCAATTTCCTTTCAGGGGATCCTTGGTGGACTGTAAAGCTAAGATTGAAGTCTAATTTCTTTCTCATATTCCCAGAATCCAGGGAAGATCCTATTAATTGTCAGACAGACATTGTATGGTGACTACGTTCACCCTATCCCTTCTCATTTCACTCAATAGCCCTGCTCCTTGTCTTTCCTTACTTATATACTCCCTAGTCTTAATACTATTAATGATAATAATGGTTTCTATTGAGAATTTGCTTTTATATACTCCTCTACTAAATGTTTTATTTTTATAAGAATTAGTTCATTCAAGTCTCATAATTAAACCCATGTCAGACAGAGTAATCAGGCTTAAAGAGGGTAAGTAATTTTTCCAAGTACACCCAGAATTTGACTCCAAAGTTCATCCTTCTAACAAGCTTTCTCCAATTTAAAAATCACTTTGCCTTTGATGCATTCATCTCTACTTTCTCCAACATAATTGTGTTTAAAAGTGCATCTTGTTGACTAAAAATAACTGAATGTCTTTGAGCTGGAGGGAACTTTGTGCTTTATTTTGTTTTTGTTTTTTGTTTTTTCTTTTCTTCTTTTTTTTTTTTAATGTAAAGTGCTCTTTTTATCATGTTTCCTGTGCCTGAGGCTTGACAACCTCTATTTGTGTGGAGGTCAACAGGGCCTGCAGATCTGGCCACAGACCCAGTTTCTTTATCCTGGGATATTTTAGTCCTGTCTGGGTAAAGAGGGCACGAGGGATGCTAACATGCAAAGTCAGGGAAGACCCTGAATTTCTTTTGGGAATGTCATACCTGATGCCCTATCTAGCTCTAGGTGGGGCTTTAGATTCCTTGGGATGGAAATTGCTCACCAAGGATTTGACTTTGATAGTGTGTGCATTTTACCTGAACCACTGAGCACTTGCTGGAATGGTGGATGATTCCTTCCTACTTGTGTGAAATTACAGCCAGTCACTGAGGCAGGAGTGTCACCATGTCATTAAAGATCCCAAAACTCTTTATTCACTGGAGATATGAATGTGGAATTTTCCTTTTGCTTCTGTGTTTCTGTCACTATCTAGACCTTATGTCAGGATAATGTATTCTGCCATGTCATTTTTCTTCAATTATCTGAGCATTTCCAGGATTCTAAAGTGGTGAGATATACATTAAGATGTTCTAAGGAAATTAATTAAGGAATTTTCTCTGTATAACTAATCATTTTCTCTGAAAATTCAAAAAAGCTTACTGCCTCATTTTGCATGGAAACACTCTACTGTGAGTTTTTTAAAACAGAAAAACAGAAACAAAAATCTGGCAGAGGAGAGACAAATATTATGATACTCTCTTAAAAAAAAAAGTTTTTCATCAGGGATAAAGTAGGTGGGTAGAAATTTCATGAGTTCCCTAAGGAAATATCTCTCAAATTTTAAGATGACCTGCTCTGTTAAGTTAGATAAATAAGCTGGAAAAATAAGGCAAAGCATGTAAATATATAGTATGTGGTATTAAGGATAGGCTAAATGTATGGTCAGGCCTGTAGTTTTAAGAAACATATATTTAATGCATTGCACTCACCCTTTTTTCTTTGTTATACTCTGTTGGATTAAGCGGTAACTTAGCAGGCAAGCTAATTTTGAAATCACATACACATGCTATGTAATAGTAGACATGGCTTTCAGAAGTATCATTTGCTATTCACAAACCCATATTATGCAAATTACAAAAGAATGCCTGATACTCTCTTGTAGTCAACAATATTTTAAATGGCACTAGATCTATAGTACCTCAATTCCTCCCTGCACCTCCTCAGAATTTCTTGTATGAATCACACTGGACTGTCCCACGTTTCTGAGCTCTTAGGATCATGATATTATTCACTCATTCCTCTTAGCACACCCCTGAGGTAGATCAAAAATGAATTTACAATTATTACGCATTAATTTATGACAGATACACCAGTGTGTCATCTGAAAAATCTGTTGTCAGGACCCATACTGGTCTTACAATGAGATCACCTTCAACAAGAACCAAACCCTCTGAGGAGCCCCAAACCTGAATTTCTCTCTATCATAAATAGCAAGGGATAAGTTTCCACATTTACTGATAGAGAATGGCTAAAATTTATTAAGGTGGTAGTTTGTGCTGGGAAGTTTTCATATGTTAGCTCCTTTAACCCTGAAAACAATGCTATGAGGTAGGTAATATTATATGACCACTATTTTACAGAAAAGGTATCTGAGACTTAGAGAAATTAAGGCACCTGGTCAAAATTACACATTAAAACATGGTGGAGGCAGTTTTAGAACCTAGGTGGTCCAGGTCCAGACCCATGCAGTGTTTCCCTTATCTTAGCCTATTGCCTTTCCTTTGTGGTGTCATTCATTCATTTATCCCCTTCCCTTGTCCTGGAAATATTTAGCGATTGCCTATTCTTTGCCAAATGTTGCTCTTAGTACTGATGATACACAGATTAAATAGATGCTATTTTTGGCTTCAAGAAATTCACAAACCATCAGTAGCTAGACCCAGAAGAGTTATTAAGAATATAATGTAGTAAAGTGACAGAAGTGCTATGGAAATTAGCGTTCTCCTCACCCACCCTGCACTGCAGTTGTCATGGAATAATTCATGGAATACATATTGGTTAAGTAGACTCTATATTGTTAAAGAGAAAGGTAGAATAGAAAGAGAAAATGGCAAGTGGAAGGAACAGCTTAAACAAAGCACAGAGGCAAGAAATAAAGATGGTATGCGTAGGGAGCTACAAACAGTTTGGGTTTTCATTACAGCATAAATGTGAGCAAGAGAAGGCTTAGCAGAATTAGCAAAGGGATGGAGTATATACTATGTTAAGAAATCAGTGGTCTCCACATTAGGATGCATGTAATGGTCCTGTGAGGTATAAGAAGAAAATATTAAAATTTATGTTTATATTATGTAATTTTTGTTTCAATTTTTGGTAAAGCATATATATATATATATATATATATATATATAAAACACCGGTATGTAATTTGTATGGGAGTTACATTCTAAATGCTTTTGAAGATTGGATCAAGAGCAATCAAAGTTTGGAAGTTACTGACATAAGTAATGGAGAGACAATAGACAATTTTAACTGGGGACTCTCTTGGCACATGCATATATTTATAGATTGCTTTTGAAGCGCTGTGAAGGATGATAGCATAGGTATGAGACTCAGGAGGAGGTGCATTGAGGAGATGGTGACCACCAGGGAAGTTAATCTTAATGAAGATAGGAGTTAAGGCTTCAGGAATAAAGAAGAAGAAACAGATTAAAATGATATTTAGGTGGTTGATTTAATAAGTCGTGGTGATGAATTGGCCATGATATTTGACAAGCACCATATCTCTCGACAGGAATTCTAGCCACAAGCTTCATTACTGTTGAATATGTCCAGTACTGATTTCCACAGCACTTTGGGCTTCCTTCATCTGTTCCTGAAATGCTTTCCCTCCACTCTCACCTTTGCTGGGCTGAACTCCTCATTTTCTTCTCATCTCTAGTCCAACATTTTATCATGAGAGCCTCCCTACATAGTTCCTCATACTTCCTATCAATTTTACTGGTTCCTCAGTATTCCCTACCAACCTTGATTATCTCCATAGCTTTAATGTCTGACAAACTCTAGAATCACCACTTTGTTTGTTTTGTAATAGGATGGTGTCAAAGACTTTGTCATTTTTGTTCACTGCTATCTTTCTCATACAGAGGTGCCTGACACACATAGAATGTGTTCAGTAAATGTTGATTGAATAAAGTAATGAACAGATGCATGCACGAATGAATGAATGAATGAATGAATGAATGAATAGGTGAGTGAGTGAAAATGTGACTCTTCTTAAATTTAATCCCTTGACAAGTTCATTAAAGAGATAGCATTGTTACAATGGAAGATGTGAAAAAAAGATATCCTACAGGGATTAAAAACTTGTTTTAATGTATCCTATCTGTTAAAACTTTTTACATAGTCCATAAAGAGAAAACCCAATTTAAGTGGCTTATGTAACAGGTAATTTATTGACTCAAGTAACTGAGCAGTTCAGAGGTAGAACAATTTAGGAATAGTTTGATTTAGAGGTTCAAGAATGTGTCTAGGGCTAATTCTGTTTCCGACTCTCTATCCTAAGAGTCTGGCTTACCTATTGGTGTCAAAATGGCTGCAGCAATTCCAGCCTCATAGACCAAAACATCACTGCTCAGAAGGGGAGAGAAAATCTGTTTGCCAGATCCTAAAGTTCTCAGTTGTGCCATGACTGGAGCACTCCTGAACCCATCACAGGAGTCCCTGGGATGATATGGGCTAATTGGCTTAGGCCTGGGATTCCTCAAACAATCTCTGTGAAAAGAGAGATGGGATTATTCTGATTCACTTAAACACACTAGGACACATTTTTTGATCTAGGAATGGGGGCAATAAAGTTCAGTTGCATGGATGTTACAAAGTGAGAATGGGGTGGAATAGATATTGGGGGAGGAAGCCACAATGTCCCCTATAGCTTAGAAATAAATCCAAGTGTATATTACTACAAACTCATTTAAGAATATCCACTCCTTTATTAAAAATACCTTCCATAATACATCTAAAGATGTTGCATAAACAAAATTTGAACAGTGGGTTTGGTTCTAAAATTGTTAAACGTATTTTATAATCCTTAATTAGGTACAGTGATCCCATGTTAAAGTTTCACTTTCTGCAGTGTCAGTTACCCATGGTCAACTGAGGTGTGAAAATATTAAATGGAAAATCCTGGAAATAAACAATTCATAAGTTTTAAATTGCACACTGTTCTGAGTAGCAGATTAAATCTTGCATTATCCCCCACATCCCACCTGGGATATGAATCATCCCTTTGTCCAGTATATCTATTTTGTATGCATTCCTCACCCTTTAGTCATGTATAGCCATCTTGGTTATCAGGTCAATTGTCATGGTATCCCAGTGCTTCTGTTCATGCAACCCTTATAAGTCATGCACTGCTTAACGGGCAGGCATATATTCTGAAAAATGCTTCACTAGTGATTTTGTCATTGTGAGAACATCCTAGAGTGTGCTTATGCAAACCTAGATGGCATAGGCTATTACTATAATTGAACGTGCTACACTTCTATAGGGGTAGGTTTGTTTAGACCAGCATCACCACACACACATGAGTAATTGTAGTGTAAGTCCTGACAGTTGGGTTTCTGTTGTTGTTGTTATTGTAACCCAAGTGCTTAAATTAAGCTTTGATTGCTGAGGCATCCACTTCAAATAGACATTCACTTCAAAGATGGCTATCTCAATAAACATAGTGCCTGCAACAGGATTAGATAAAGAGCCAGAACACCTCCCCCTACTGAGGCTCCTTTGTTTGAGAGATCTTGGTTGGTTTCAATACTGATCATTTGAGTTACTTGTTTTTTGTTTTTTATTGTTGTTGTTGTTTTTCTTTTCCTGTGCTTTAAATTCTGCTCTTATGGTCTAAATTCACCAATAAAGAGTGAGCCCACAAAACTCTATGCCCCCACTCTGGATGCCAACAGAAGCAGAAACCCAGGCCTGTGTATACTTGGTTGCATTCTCTCTCTCTCTGTCTCTTTCTCTCTCTCTCTCTGTCTTTCTCTCTTGCTCTCTCTCTCCCTCCTTGACCTCCCTGTATACTGGCCTGGCATGCCTTATATACTTTGGCTCCAGGGCCTGTAAGTAATAACTCTTTTATTCTTCAAACTACTCTAATGGTTATTGCAATCCTAATAAGAACCACAAGTGTTCGTCCAGTTTTAACACTGGTTTGAAAAGGGGAGATTTCTGTGGAAAGCTCATGAGAGCCAGGTGAGTGCCTCTATGATTCACTAAGTGATAGGGATTTTTCAGCTCCAGTATAATCTTATGAGACCACTGTCATATATATGGCCTATGGTTGACCAAAAGGTCATTATATAACCCATGACTGTGGTAGCCTGATGCTACACTACAATGCCTAAGTCTTTTGCCTCACTTCATCTCATCATATAGTCATTGTATAATTTCATATTATCACAAGAAGAAGGAGGGTGAGTACAGTACAATAAGATATTTTGAGAGAGAGAGAGAGACCACATTGACATAACTTTTATTGCAGTATATTATTACAACCGTTCTATTTTATTATTAGTTTTTATTGTTCACCTCTTACTATGCCTAATTTATAAATTAAACTTTTTCATGGGTATGTATAGGAAGAAACATAGTATATACAGGGTTTGGTACTATCCGTTGTCTCAGACATCCACTGGTATCCCTAGTGGATAAGGGAGGGCTACTGTATACATATTTAGACTTACTCCTACCCCATATGAAACACACATCATTATTTAAGAATAATGACTCACTAGTAAATATAGGTAACAAAAATTAATATTGTAAAGCAATATCTTGCCTTAAAACCTAGTTTTCTCTGCTTACTTGATGTTACCATTAGTAGACAAGGAAAATTATGTACATCTGGGGAAAGATTTGCCTCTTCTGGTTTGTGCAGATGAATTAAGCAGGGAATGTGTGGGAGATCCATCTGGGCTCAGTGGTACTGACTTTAATGGAATCCAATCAGTTCTCCTGAAAAAAAAAAAAAAAGATCATAAGAAAGCTGAGCTCCAGTTTTCTTCCCTTTTGATAAAGGATAATGCATAACAAGTTATATCAACAGTTCTATGTAATAGGACACTTATCTCTGCTTTTGGGTTTCTGAAAAATAAATTTTTATACTGTTTTCCAATATCTGATTTGTTCTGTTTTCTCCTTAACTACTTCTTCTTTCTTTGACATTTCTCTCATACTTTTGATGTCCTCTTCAATTGTGTTCTTTCACTTGGCAAACACTCATAGCCAGCCAGTCAACCCAATGTGCTTCTGATTTGAGCAAATTCTTTGCTTTAAGTTAGCCTGAAAATGACCATCTTTGTCCCAGTTGTAGAACTAATGAATACATACTGTGTTTCCCCCAAAATAAGGCCAGGTCTTATATTAATTTTTCCTTCAAAGGACACATTAAGGCTTATGTTCAGGGGATGTCAACCTGAAAAATCATGCTAGGGCTTATTTTCCAGGCAGGTCTTATTTTCAGAGAAACGTGGTACTTTATTTTATTTATTTATTTATTTTTGTTTTCCACTAATTTTTTATAAAATAACTGCAAAATTAAATTACATGCTTGTTTCCTAAACACCTTTTAGCAGTTAACGTCAACGATACTGCTAGTTAACAAGCAGCACAAAAGCACAAATGATTTTTTTGTTGTTAGTCAATGAATTTAAATGTGATCTAGCATGGAAAAGATGTTAAATTAGGGGAAACAAAGTATAACCTATGAAATACAAGGACGCTTTATGCTCACCATTCCACATCTCTGTTTTCCAAAGACTCTACTCTGTTGATTATGTGGATATCATCAGTATACCTAACAATGATTCCCCATCATTTCAGAATGGGGGCATCCTAGCCTTTCTTTTTTGCTTTTGGCACACTCTCTCTCTTCTCTTAGAGAGCGCTGCTTATTACTTTTTGAAACTGAAGTGAATGAAAGTTATTTTTGCTGGGAGCATATTTTTGAGAATTTCATGACAGCCTTTGGGAATCTGAAAATAGTCAGTTCCATGGTTCGTTTCTGAGGCCATGTTTGGGGAATACCAACTTCTGAGGCAAACAGTGCTTCTGCACAGCTGGCCCCCAAAGGCAGTCACTATGCCAAATCCCCCCATGTGATGGTTGATCTTTGTGCCAACAAGTTCAGAAACACAAGTCCAATTTAATTCTGGCTCAGGAAAGCAATAAGTGTTTAAATTGGATTTCTGTGGAGTTTGTTCTTATTAGGCTCAGCATGCAAACTGCTTTATAGACATTTATTATTTAATTATTTCTAACAAAGGATCTTATAGACCCAACATCTATAATTAATTGGGAATGAAAGCAGAAGGGGTCTTGATGCTAGCCAATGTGTGCTCTATGACCCAGAACTTGCAACACGAGAGCTACTAGACATTAGGGTCTTTGGCAAAAGTTTGCTTCATTAAATTCAGCTTTGTGGTTTGATGCTTTTAATTCAGGCTCTCAGATGTATATGTCCATCCTACCTGCATCATAGACAAAGTTTACCATGGTCAATAGGGTGTAAAGAGGTGGCAGCTGGCAAGTACTCCGTCATTGTTCCCACTTCTTTTTTTTTTAATAAAAAATATTATTATAGTAAAAGACACATTGCCATTAATCCTCCTCAAAATATTCCCTCTCACTTCGAACACACTTATCCCATCCCACTTTCAATTCACTCATCCCTTCCATCATGTCTCCTCCTCGTCAAGGCTTTTCCAAGGACCTTCACTCCAGGTTCTTCCTGGACATGTGCCCATTCCTATGTGTCCCATGCTCTACAATGATTGATTCCATCTCACTGTTCTTGATCTTTACTATTTCCTTTTCTGTTGGGGCACTGATGAAATAATCCGATAAATGGTTATACAAATGAGTTGCTTGGTGTTTGATTTCTTGATTATCTTTCTATAAGTGCTTTGCATTATAGTAGGAACCTTCCAGAAAGAGCTTTAAGCAAGTGGCTATAATGGTGGAAATGGCAGCTCCATGGAGGCTAATGGGGAAGAAATTTGAAGACAGACTCATTGCATGAGCATGGGAGGTCTGGTCCTGCTGACCAATTTCTTGTGTTTGGCTCAGAAAGTTACTCACAGGATTTGATAAGCATCATGATAATAAATCATACCTGATTTCTAGACAGTCCTGTCAGAAGCAAACACTTATATGCTAGTCTTCGTCACATGCCCCATAATGATTTACAAAAAGTATTTTTTTTTACTGAGGCTGTTGCTCAGTATACACTTTATAGTCACAAAGCATGATTCTCACAAATTTTAATGAATCCCAAATTCAAAAATTTGGAAATGTTATTGTTCAGACTTTTCTTGGTTCATGTTTTCAATGAGAGGCCTGTGCTTTGCATGCATATGTTTATATCACAATTAACTATCTTTTGAACTTTCACTGAGGTTTTCTTTCTTTAGTGATCATTTTTTCGTTACATAACCAGAATGTTTACTACAGTCAGTGATATCAGAAAGATCAAATAGAGAATTAAGAATGTGTGCTGAGAAGTTGTTGCTGGGTGAGTGACGAGGTTAACTCACTAGCTCGATGATTTCTATCCACACTTCTTAGTGAGAACTCTCCACACTTGGGCATCTGCAAAACTAGGCCTTGCTTCATCTAGGACTTCCAGGTCAGCAATCAAGATGGAAAGCTATAGATGGTAAATAGTCCAGGTATCTATTTTATTGATTTTGAGTTTTGTATTCTTCCAACTCTTCTTACTTAGCTATGTGGTCCTGAATGCTTCATTTACCCTTTCTTCCCCAGTGTCTCCATTCATAAAATTGGCATGCTAATAGATAACAATACTGTCTTTTATAGGGTTGTCATGAGGATTAAATGCATTAATAGAAATAAAGTACATAGAAGAGTGAGTGCCTTACACATAGTAAGTATTAAATATGTTATTGCTATTGTAACACTAAAGCTACAATTAATATTATTATTTAATTATTGTGTTATTGTTAATTGGCCTGACAATTGCATCATCTCCTCTTATACAATGCTGGGACAGAAAATCATTCCGGTTGGAGAGACCTTAAAGAGATAATATTGAAAAAGGCAAAAGTAGAAGTCTTAATTTCTAGTTCCAGCTCCAGACCCTAAACGATATTCAAACCCTAAACTACTAGGTAGATGTGGCCAAAAAGATAAGCACCTTCTTTATTTGTGCATGTAAATTGCTATGTCTTTAATTCAATACATAACTTTTGGTCATATATTCTATTCATGACATTGTGGGTGATATAGAGGTGAGGAACACATGATTTCTATTATCAGAGAGAAAGAAGAAAAATATATAGACGTAAGCAAAGTCAAACATGCTGTATCTGCAAATATGGGCAAAAATAGTTGTCATACAGTAGATGAATATTTGGGCTATCTTCAGGATCAATAGAGCATAAGTCAATCAGTTTGAATATAAAGCAATTCAATTCAATTAGGATAATCCTCATTACTGAATTCCACCATTCTGTCATCTAGTTGGCCATAAAACTTTTCATTTTCTCCATAAAACACTCTAAACTTACTCTAGGGTGTCATGTGGAGCTTCAGCCATGACGTGAGATCAGCATTTTCTCCTTTAGGTGCCTATGACTGCGATTGTCAGGTCTTTGCAAGGACTATAAGAGGATTCCACATCCTTGCGTCATTTTTCACCACTCACCAGTGCATTTGGTTGTTGAGATATAAACACAGGAACCTACAGAAAAAGAAACCCTCATTATGGCATTGACTCCAAATCCCTCGTCTGTGCCATTCCTGGAGAACTGGTAAACCCTTGTGATCCTCAGTATTTCTTTGGTATCTGAGGATTAGTAGCGAGAGTTAAAGTCAGCTATTTCCTAGACTCCACTCTTGATGTTCTAAATGTGAGAGAAAGAACAAGCAAGAAAACATGGAAAAGAGAAGATGACCTATTCCCTCAGATTAGGGAAGAATTGTGATAAACATTCCACTCCTATTGTGGTTATCACTTTAGGAGGTGTGTAAATGTCTAATCATTTTGTTGTTTTGCACACTTGAAACTACTAAAACAACAACAACAACAACAAAATCCCATTACAGGTCTCATTTTCTGGTTATGTTGTGCTTTTCAAGGTTGACAGGTGGGAACTCTCCAAAACAGGTTGTTCTGTCCCCATCTTATGCTGCCAGCTGCAAAGGGAAGACTAGAATCAATAGCAGTTACAAAGTCACACACCATGCACAAGTACAGTGAAAGCAGAAGAAAGTACCAGGAAAGCCAAGAGCAGAGAGCTTATCAGACAAGTTCCTTTTTCTCCTAATAGACGATTCACCCTTGCCACGTTGGCTACCTCCTCAAAAATGGACACCAGGAGCTCCCCCTCAAGCTTAAAATATTCTACTATCAATTAGTCTTCACAGCCTTTGGGGAAATGCTTGACTAGTGAGCCCAAGCATCAAAGGATATGGGAGCTCAGAATTCTTAGCACAGAAGTACATGTCACAGTATATATCTCTCCCCTCTTCCCCTAGCACCCCTCTACTTTAAGTGATTTTTTTGGTACACAATATTTGAACAAATTCAAAGCACTACCTTCAAAATGATGGGGTGGGGGTGGGAGGATGGGTAAATCTGTCATCAAAACTGGCGCAAAGTTGTCAGTGTTGGAACAGAGATGATTCCTTTAGCATTCGTTTGATGTTACACACAAAGAAGAAGAGGCAGTTACACATCTGTCTCTTGCCCTTTGGCAGAAGATCACAAATGTAAGCAGATAACTTGTAATTAGTACCACTTGTAGCCAAGCTAACTTACCTCAGAAAGAAAATGCCAACCAACTCTCACGTTGTCCCTGTGTGATGGAACCCACCCTTCACTGCATGTAAAGTGCCTAATTTTGAAAGCTTCACTGTTGATACTGGACTATGGTGATTCCAGAGCTGGAGTGATGGAGGTGGAGGCCACCTGAGGGAGTCAAGTCACTGTGCTCCCGCACGTACTGCACTAAGCCTCAAGTTAGGTAGCGGTTAATAGAAATGCTACGAAGTCAGATGTAAAGAAATAATTTCAGGCACTTGAAGGATACGTGTCTTCAAATACTGTGTGTGTGTGTTGTACATATGTGTGTTGTGCATATGTGTGTGTTGTATGTATGTGTATGTTGTATGTGTTTGTATGTCAAGGAGAATGGATGACAGTTTAATACTTAATGTGAAACAAAACAACTCTGTTAATTATACAGAATTAACTGATATGCCCACATACACATTTTTAATATGTAGATATTTAGGAATTTCATGTTCTTTTTTAGGTGTCCCACATCTTTTACATCTTCTTCCCCTTTCTCTTTTGATTTACAGATTGAATATGTGCATGTCAGGAAATTTGGCAAGAAAGAGGCAGCTGGAAGTAATAGGGCTGGGCTTTGTTTGAAAAGCTGAATTTTCATAAGTGGTTTGGGGTTTAGGTGTGGGGAACAAAAAATCCCGGGCTTCAGAATAACTTTTGAAAAGTTGCTCCCCTGACATAAAGATTTGAAAGAAGTTATTCAAGCTTTTCTTGCACTTTTTAAAAGTTGTGTAAAATTGCACCACCTACCACAAAAGAAAAAAAAAGGTATACAGGAAAAGTCACATCAACATTTCTTAGAATGGTATATTTTTTAATGTCACAACTTTCTATTATTGTTTCATCTGTCAAAGAAAAAACACACTGGAAACTTTTGAGAACCCCCTCCAACTCTCTCTCTCTCTCTCTCTCTCTCTCTCTCTCTCTCTCTCTCTCTCTTCTTTGCCAAAAGTGCATAGTTAGGATCTGTAACGCTTGCTCGCTCCTGAATATGGCACATATCTTTTGTAAATAAAATAGAATGAGCAGTTCAAAAGAAGAAAAGGTAATTTATTTCTCCATCTTTGATTTCTGCTGTTTTTTAACTCCTCTTAGAGTTTACATTTTTATCATCATTTCGTAATAAACTGGAAATGTTAGCAACTGCCATCTTTACAACTACCATCCGCATTTTAAAAGAAACTTCTCCAACCATCTATTATTATAACCCAGTGATTGAGCTAACACTCCTGTTGTTTTATTTATGCATCCAAATCTTTCTAATACAAGGTGTGGGGCTTTTGGGGGAGGGTGGTGCTGGTGGTAGGGTTGTAATGTATAATTGTTGTGGGATTACAATCCTGAAGCATACCATTGTGACCCATTCCCTAATTTTAACTCAGTAGCCTGTCAAAAGCAGGAGCCTTCTTATTTTGAAAACAAGGCTAACTAGTTCCTGAAGTGTGTATAAAGAGTCAGTTTATGTCAATTCCAGAGTCTTGAATTGCTACAACTATGCCCTGCTCTCTTTAAGCAGGAAATGTAAACATGTACCAGTTATAAAATGTGTGAGAACAAGAATAGGGACAGCCGTCATTTTGAATCCCTCAAGTACGACATCCAGAGGAGAGCTGTATCTTATTACCAACCTTGTTCAAGAAGCCAGTGTTTGTATATTGCTTTTCAAGGGCATAATGGCTGAGCCCTATCTCTGAATATTGGATAAGGGAACAATTACAATCATTTGTGGCAAACTCCAGATCTGGCGCTGCAGGCCCCTTTTTTATGTGTCCAATAAGGAAAAGTTTAGTGTAAATGAAGATCAGCTGGCTGGAGGTCCTTAGCCAAGGTTCTGTGCCAGAGCCAAAGGGAGCATGAGGGAGTTTTGGGGGCCTGGCTATGGACTAAATGCAACGCAGCCTTACGGCATGCAGTTGCTTCCAAATGGCTCACTCATCTATCTTTACAAAGACTTATGAAGTATAGTTAAGTTAATTAATTGAACATCATGGCTATAGTCTTGCCCCTGAGAATGGATCTTGCTACCAAGTTTTGTCAAAAGTAAGAAGACACTATAAAGGGATTAGACAAAAGAAGGAGTAATTTATTAAAATCTTGTTGTTTTTATAAAAGTAAATATATGATAAAATAAAGATTTTCCTATTTGATTTCTGAAACTTTGCCTCTTCCATTTTTTGGTTTATTTGATAGTCATGAAAGAAATACAAGAAAGAGTAAAAGAAAAAAGGAAGTAAAGAATAATTGTAGGCATGTAAAAATAAAAAAGAAATGACAGGAAGACGGAAGAAGGCAGATGAATGAATGTGTCTGAATGACTACAGGTAAAATGTTGAAATTATCCAGTGCTGAGTAAAATCAATTACAGCCAGTAAATAAACCCATTTCTCCTGTATTAGAGGATGCCCACATGACCTAGCAAGTGGGATTAAAAAAAAAAAAAAATCACAGCAATATTTATTATTTCTTCTATTCTTTTGTTTCTCTTGCTTTCTATTTTTTCCCCCCACAAATTTTAGAGCATATGGCCTACTAAAGACATGGCATAAGGAAATCTAATTCAGCTGTGTTTTGCTAGAGGTGAGTGAAAGCAGCTCCAAATACCTGTGACTGGTGTCATGAAATTGTATTTCTTTAAATCAATAGCAGTGCAGATTGGTTAGTTTTTGGACATTCTTTACTAAAACAAGGGTACTTTTTTATTCTTAAAAATATGCTCAAACTCTAATGATTATATATATATATATATATATATATATATATATATATATATATATATCTCACCTATATTACGATTAACAATTAAGTGAGTTACAGAAAAAAATAGCTTTCTGTAGTAGACAGACAGCATCATAGGTTGAAACTCAGGCTCTATTTAATAAGTCTTACTAACTCGTTTTGTGACCTTAGGCAGATCAAGGATGATCACTAGATTTTTTTCTTAACCTTTATTTCCTCATTTAAAAAAAAAATAGTCCTGTCTACCTCAATAATACTAATTAAATAATAATAATTAAAAACAAATTTAAAATAATATTTGAAATTACTTTTCAACAATAAAAGTATAGGCAAAACAAAAGCAATTTTTTACTTGAGCATTTTTATTTTATTCTGTGAAACTCACCAAATCCTAAAAAAAATTAAATTAAATTAAATTAATAAAAAAAATAGAAAAAGAACACTGCTCAGTGGTTGGCCATCTCAGTTTCTCATGGATGCATGGAGTTCACTTATGCTTGTGGAGTGTTGGGGAAACTAGTCATACATTTTCACTTAATTCCCTTAAAGTTGTTACTGCTTTTCTTGTATGCAGTTGATTCTTGTATGTTCTGTTTTGTTTTATTGATACCAGAGATTGCTGGCTGTGGGCTAGAATCACCCACTGAGCAAGAAAGGAGGCATCTGTTAGTGGCTTTTAGTGTTCAGGGGCCTCTGTATGTGTGGTCCAGTCTAGAGGCTTCTCTTCAGTGATCTATGACTGGGGGTGGAGGAGGAGGGAGATGGATTGAGTCAGTAGATTCGAACAATGAAGAGGAACTCTGATGACCTATAGATCAGCCATCATTTTATCAGCATCTGTCTGTCAGCTTCTTCAATAACTGTCTGACCAACTGACTTGGCTACCCAATCCACTGTATGCTCACCACCCTCCCATCGCCTTGTTTACATTATCTGCTCTCCGAAGAAACATTTTTTTTCCAGATGGTGTGTGCTTTGTAAGACTCAGTACTGCACAAGCTCTGCATGACAAACTTTAACATACAATCCCCAAAGCCCCTACTATAGCTTAGGTAAACAGAAAAACGTAATTCTCAACTGTCTGGAATTTGGAGTCAGGATTTCCTACCCATGAGCCCTGGAGAAAAACTGTATTAATTTGTCTTGACTAGTTAAGTGTTTAATGGGGACAACCTCTCCTACATCTGTCAAACCAGCCAGTCTATGTGCTCATGTGGGATGGTATTTGCTAAAGAAACCTTAGTGGTAAGATGGTACAATTCAGGGTTCCTTAGGTTAGCACATCACCAAATGACCCACAACAGCTCCGACAGGATTATATTGATTCTCCTGGCTCGAAGAGGTGATCTAAGAATTAAGTATGCTTAAATAGATTCTCAAGACACATAGTATAGTATTTTTCTCTAATTTTTAACTAACAGGCCTTAAATCCAAATTAATCACAGATACACATGTACTATCAAGTCTAATAGCTTATTGAAGAATCAAGTATAGTGAGATGCAATGTTCAATGGACTTCGTTAGTTCTAGTTATTTTTAAGATTGGATCTAAATATCATATTTTTTATTGTCTTTGTGTATGCCTGCCTTCTACAGAAACAAATCTAAAACTTGTAAGATAGCAAAGCTTTTCTGTTGTCTATTGCTCTTAGGATTAGACAAAACTTTGTACATAATCTAGGCCAGATGTCCAGCAAAACCTTCCTTCACTCACCTCACCATCCTGCTCTTGGTCCTGTGCCTTCTACCCAAACCCACCTTCTTTCTGTTCTTCAAATGTGCCATGTCCTCACTAAGAGGCTTTTTGTTTGTTTTCATGTTGTTGCAACCACATAGAATGCTTTCCTATTCCTCATGTGGAAACCTTGTACTTATCCTTCAGATATTATGTCAGGGAGGCCTTTCCCTTCTTCCTGATGAAACAAAAGTCCTCCATTAGAGGCTCTCATTGAAACAGTTACCCATTTGTCATAGCTCTCATGAGAACTGCAGGTTTGCTTTGCTTGACTACTGTCTACTTCCCCCTCTATTTTTAAAATTTCATGAGGGCAGGGGGCTGCATCTATTTTGGTTCACCATTATACATCCCCAGAGCTTCACAGAGTGCCTAACATACAGTGAGCTTTCAGTAAATATTTATTAAGGGAAGGAAGGAAGGAAGGAAGGCAGGAAGGAAGGAAGGAAGGAAGAAAGGAAGGAAGGAAGGAAGGAAGGGAAGGAAAGAAGGAAAAAGGCAGGTAGATAATGATGAAAGGGAGAAAGGGAAGAAGAGAAAGAAGGGAAGAAAATTATCAGTGTAATATGCTTATTGATTGATTTCAAACCATTACATCCATATGGTACAAATTTGTTCTTTAATTTACTTGGAAATAATAGATGGAAACAAAAGCTTGAAAATATAACCTTCAGTACGTTTCATTTGAAATGCTGTTCATTTAAGCAACTCATTTTTCTCCAACAAATCCTCAGTTGAGAAAGTTTGATGATGAAATCCATGGACATAAATTTTCCCACTGAAGCACAATGACACCTGGGAAAGCAATGTAGTTTTGCAGATTTATTTAGAAATAGAAAGCATCTCTAAAAGTCCTGTAAAAGCGCAATAGCCAGATTCTGGTGTCAGTAATCATATACCATATTTCAGGCTTTTTACTTCCTTGAAATGGTATTTCTTATGATTTGAAAGCTTTTCTCCCTCCCCTGCATCAGATCTTATTTTAACATACTGATTGAGCCTCTTTATCTTACACTTCCTGCTGGGAAAATAGACGCTAAAATGTGTGTAATGTCACATTTACTTTAGGCATCATAGGGTAAAATTGCAAGAACCCCAGGCATGAGCTGTGGTGTGTATGTGTGTGACTTTTTTACCCCAACTTCAGACCCCCGTTAGCAGCTCAAACCATACGTTCAGACCCATGAATGCTATGTTTAGTTAAATTCTATTCTTCTTGTTAAAAACGTTAATCTGTTTTTTTCTTTCGTTTGTCCTGAGAATTTTTACAAATGAGTGATTTCCTTTTTGAAATACAGTTTTAATCTGATCATCTCTATTTTGTGCTAATTTTCTTGGCAAATATTTCAGAGTTTGATCTAGGCAATTAATAGAATAACACTAAATTCTGCCTCACTACTTCTGGGACCTTCTTTGTAATGATTTAAATGAGTGGTTTTCAACTAGGAGTTATGTTTACCCCCCAGGGGACTTCTGGCAATGTCTGGAGATATTTTTGTTTGTCACGGGAGGGTGGGGCTGCTATTTGCATGTAGTGAGTAGAGGCCAGAGATACTGTTAAACATCCTGCAATGCACAATACAGCCTTCACATCAAAGAATTATCTGCCCTGCAATGGCAATAGGGTCAAGGTCGGGAAACTCTGGCTCAAACAGTTCAACTTCAGATTCCTCCTCTGTGAAATTAGGAGCGTGATATCACCTGCATCATAGCCATGTTGTAAAGATGAAATAATGCATGCCATGTTCTTAGGGGAGTCCATTGCTCCTAAGTGTTTTAGCTATTGTTATGAGTACAGTTGTGTTATTAAATCCTCAGCGACATGCCTTCCCCTCCCTAATCTCATCATTTTCAACTTTCTCTTATATGTTCAGTAACACCTTACAATTTCCCACTCACTATTCTTTTACATCTGACAAACTTCCTACTGTTTACCCACATTGAAGTTAGATACCTCTCTACCTTCAGCCACTAGACTGGTCTGCAATAACCCATGACTCAGCTAATCCCCTGGTTTATCCCATTTCAGAGTCCAAGTCACAGTGCACTGAATTGACTGTTATTCTTCAGATTGTGATCTCAGCACATGTGTTAATATTGCTTTTGTTAAAATTGATACCCCTGGATTCCATGCATAAATCATTCCCCACCCAGATATATCAGTGTCTTGGGGCAGGGTCCTGGGAATATGTATATTTAACTCCTGAATTCATTCATTCGTAGTCATAGTAAAGTATGAGAGCCACCATAATAGACACGGAGCTCCAGAATGTCTGAGATTAGGTCTTATTTCCCTTTGTATCTTTGGTGCTTAGCATGGTGTCTGGCATATAGTAGGCACTCAATAAATAATGGCACTATTTGAAGGAATAAATGAATAGTAAAAACTTTCATCCTACCCTGGTCTCTTGTTCCTTTCTTTGCTTTTGTCTTTTACCTACTGGTGTATCACATTATTCTTGAAGTCCTCAAATGTTTACATAATCAAAAATCATTTATTTTTACTATTTTTTGCCTTTAATGTAAGGTTAATAAACAGAAATACGTAAAGGAGTTAGACAAATATATATACAGTAAAGGAAGAAATAAGCTGAGTATAAGATGTGTCACTCAACTTCCGAAAAGGAAGCCAAACTAAACTCATGTTTCCTCTTAAAAGGGGTGTTGCTTCTCTGAAAATCAGCATTTACTGGATGAGAATGGAGAAATAGGCAAATGAAACCTCAGCATTGCCAAATATGTCTATTCTTCAAGAGCAGTCAGAATATGGTTTTTATGTGGCATATCCAATGTTAAATGTTGGCCACTAGTACAAAACTTAAACAAATTCACAAAACTTCATAGGGCTAGACAGGCCAAACAATACACATCCATGTCTTTGTTCAGTCTAATGGTTCCCACTTTCAAACTCTGCTAAACAAAGGTATATCTTGTTCATAATACAAGTAACATACAAGAACAGAGCAAGTAGCATTTTCTCTACTCTGAATGTTAATACCAATGAGCTTTTTTCTTCCCAATAAGGCTATCACTTGTCAACATACCAACTGCTGAAAACAGAAATAGGGCAACAGCAATGCATGTCGCTTCCATGTGAGCTGAAGTTTAATCACAGTGGTGTGTGTAATGATGGCTCTACAGGTGTCCTTGTCTCTAAAAATCTTAGCTCGGTCCCCTTCCTGCAATGTGAGATATAACTCACAGACTGCGATGAGGAACAGGGTATAAATCAGTTGGTCAATCTCTCTGCATCATAAATCATGACTGTGACAGTTTGGCAATTTAGATCAGCAATAAACCCTGGGACTAAATTAAAGAAATCGCCCTCAGTTTGAGTCTGCACATAGATTAAACAGTTGTGACTTTCCAATAAATATGGCCAAGAGTTCTGGGAAGATTGAGACAAGTCTCACTTTGTTGAGGGAAAAAAGAGGAGAGCAAAAGAGGAATTAAACCTTCAGGGAAGAACTGAACAGCAGAGAGTTAAATGAAATGATCAAAGACAAAAAGAACAAGTACAATCTGCAGAGTGAGCAGAGTGGATATTCTCTCTTTAATGGAACCTAGTTTAAGTGCATAAAACTATATCTTTTGTAGTAAGTAATTGAGATCCCAAAAGTTGGTGTAATTACTTTGAGTTTAGTCAATGTATGAATCAGCTATTATTGCATAACATCCCCTTAAACATCAGAGACTTGAAACTACAATTACTTATCCTCACTTATGTGTCTGGGGGTTGGTTTGTCTAGGTGGGTCTGGCCTCAATGGCTCTGTCTTAAACTGTGTGTCCAGCTGGGCTTGGTGGTGCCTCTATGAGTTGTGCTCAGGACTACCCCTCATGTGTGCTTATTCTGGCACCTCAGGCTGAGGAGCCACAGCTAACCAGGAGAAACTCTTGTCCCTCATGATGGCAAAAGTGCAAGAGACATGCACGATTACACATTTCCAGCCTCTGCTTGCATAGCATCTGCTATCATCCCAATGGTCACAGCAAATCACATGGCCAAACCTAAAGTCAGGATGTGGGAAGGATACTCTGCCTTTAGTGGTGAGAACTGCAGAACCACAAGGCAAAGAGTTTGAACACACAAGAGGCATGAACAATTAGTGACAATAATTCAATCTACCATAGGTTATGTTTCAAGCGTGATATGGTGTCCATAGATGATTGTGTGGTTTCTGTGGACATGACATTCTAGAGCTGAATTGAATAATAAAAAAGGGATGTTAGCCAGTGCTAGACAGGTGTTAAAGTTTTACACAGAGACTTTCTCCTTAACATAATTCAAAGACTTGGAAGAGAATTAGAATGGGACATAATTGCATTTGCTGTCCCAGTGCTGTCTGTTTTATTTCTGCATGATTGGTGAGCATTTGAGCTAGTGTTCAATTCAGTCAAGCTTCTTCCAGAGTTTCTAGGAGTTTGTACACAAGTTCACAAGTTGTGAGGCTTTTTCTAAATGAATTATTTCTCTACCTATTTTAATTTGCTTTGAGAACCTCAAAATTAAATGTATGGCGAATCATACATTATAGTTGGTGCTTTGATTGACATCAGGTATGCTCCCATCCTCAAGAAATAACTTGATAATAAGGTACATAACTTGCCTCTCGTAATTAAACTAGTTTTGTATAAACTTGCTGTGCACTCTCTGATAACCTACAGGATTGTCTGTGCAAATCTGAATGAACATCCTTGGGAATTTGCAAGGGGACCTGGAGAAGTAGGGCTGCAATATGAGAGCCACAACAGCAACTGAAATCAGTTAGTTGGGTTGTACTCCGTGTGCAGGGGATCAGCCAGGAAAAAGAATTTTGCAGTGTTTCTTCAGCCCTACCTAAATCTAGTAGAAAGTATTCTTCAGTCTCTAGAGAGACAAAAGACCCATGGATGGGTTGGAGATGGCCCACCAAAACATACTTCTAGCTTGAAGAATATGATTCCCTTGTCCTGCTTTCATGTGTATTAAGCAGACCTGTGATTTCTGGTTTGACCCCCAGGACTTCCAATGCTGGGAAGAAGATGGTAGCTATGGTTATTCTGATAAGAGATTTCTATGATTATGAATAAAACGTGTCATTCTTGCTTATGCATATGAGATTCATTCCCCAAGTGTCCTCACTGCTGGGTGTCCTGACAAAATGGAAATCTACAATCAGACCCCAGCCTGTGGTGACCCCTTGAAAGTCATGCCATCTGGTGAAGCTCTCCCTCGTCAATGAACTGGCTCCCAGGTCTTTATCTGTATTTTGTTTCTCTTTGAGATATGCTTGATAATTCATGTTATAAAGATAACAGTAAAAGAGTAGTAGTTAAATTTATAAAGTGTAAAGATAAATGAGAAAGTAAATGAATAGCCTTGTAATTGACAAGGTATTTAAATTACATTTAAACTGAGATTTTATCTGCTGTCATCTGATTTCTTAAAACCGTCATAAAACTGGTTGATGTCCCATTGCGTTACTGGACTGGAAGTTGGAGGACACACAGAGCTGCTTACAACCCAGAAAGGCAAACAATCTGAAATTGAGTGTTAGCCACCTCTTATTAAAAAAACAAAAATACAAAAACAGAAACTCCTGTTTCTCTGGCAACTTCAGAGAGGAAAAGGAAAGGGATAAATAAATAATCAATTTATTAATCTCTTTCATCTTTAATTCAGAGGTATCCAACCCTCCTCCTTTCTCTCTGCTTTATTCTTCAACAGCCTGCTCTAATGTCTTTCCTTTTTACACATAATTGTTCATCAAAATACTTTCAACAAAGATTCATTTCTTCCCTGTGGAGGAACTCTGATGCTAAATGTTAAGAAAATTATTTGCCCTGATAAGATTTATGTATTATTTTTCTAATTCTATTTATTATTTATTTCAGCTTATTCTGAACATTGAATTTTTATTATTAGGTTTCAATGCTATGTATCAAAATTAAGTGTGTTGTTTTCCAAATCAGTGTATGTTGTTACTCCGTGAGCACATAAATTTCAATTAAATTCAACAGATATTTGCTATCTGTTCACTATGTGCAAGGCACTGGGGCTAAACTCTGAAGATATGAGCAATCCAGACCTAGCCCTTGGCTTCAGGAAGGTCACAGTCTAGTAAGGACAAGCACCCCTGCAACACAGAGTGACAGGAACAAAACAGGGAAGACCCTTTTACATTATTAAAAAGACCCACTCACCTTACTTTTGTATCATTTCTCATGGAGGAGGAACTTTCCCCCCAATTTATTTATTATGAAAATTTTCAAACATTAAGAAAAGTTGAAACAATACTATGATGAACATACGAGGTCTGACAATTCAGTTTGCGAACTCATCCTAGAAAAACTGCTACATACCTCATTGCTGAATATCACTATGGTCACCTTCAAAGTACTCCCCTTGGGAATCCATGCACTCTCACCAGCACCTGGTTAACCCTTCAAAGCAATTGTGGAATTCTTTTACTGGTATGGCCATCACGACTGTTGTCGTATTACCCTTGATGTCCTGAGTGTCATCAAAATGTCTTCCTATCAATATTCCCTTTATCTTCAGGTAAAGAAAAAAAGTCATTGGGGGCCAGATCAAGTGAGTAGGGAGGGTGTTCCAATATAGTTATTTGTTTACTGGCTAAAAACTCCTCCATAGAAGTGCCATGTGAGCTGGTGCATTGTTGTGATGCAAGAGTCATGAATTGTTGGCGAAAAGTTCAGATCGTCTAACTTTTTCACGCAGCCTTTTCAGAACTTCCAAATAGTAAAGTTGGTTAACTGTTTGTCTAGTTGGTACAAATTCATAATGGATAATCCCTCTGATATATATATATATATATATATATATATATATGAAAAGGTTAGCAACATCATTGCAACAAGTTCGTGAACTTGATTGTGAGACCTCGTATAAGCTCCCCATCTGGATTCAACAACTGAAATTTTCTCTATTTATTTTCTCTTTATCTATCTATCTATCTATCTATCTATCTATCTATCTATCTATCTATCTATCTATCTCTATCTATCTATCTATCTATCTATCTATCTATCTATCTATCTATCTATCATTTATCTATTATATGAAAGCAAGTTGGAGAACTCATGACAAGTCACCCAAAAAATTTCAGCACACATTTTTAAAGAATAATAATATTGTGCTAAACAGCCGTAATAACATTATAATACACCAAAAATGGACAAAAAAATTGTATCATCTAATATCTAGTCATATTGGAATTTCCTCACTCGAGCCTCAAACGTTTTATGGATTTTTGTTGTTCTTGGAACCATCATCCAATCAGGGTACAAGCACTGCAGTTATTTTTTATGTTACTCAGTTTCTTTTCATGTAGAACAGTACCCTTCTGCTTTTGTGAAGCCTAATACTATTCTGGATTTTTTATGATTCTTTTCTTAAAGAACTGTGTAACATTCTGTTCCATAGTCTCTACTTCTTGTAAATGGCATGTCACACATGAAGTTTGATTAGATTCAGATTAAACATTTTTGGGGAGAAAACATTATAGATGATTATGTATTTCATTCACATTAGGAAGTTTCTAATATTATTGGTGGTGCTGGGTTTGATCACTTGGCTAAGGTGGTGGCCGTCTCTGTTCTAAAGATGCATTTTTTCTCTTTGCCTTTAGTGAGTAATCTGTGGGGTGACACAGGAATCATTGCTTCACAGTTTACCCAAACCTAAAGCTTGTATTATCCGTTGATGAGTCTTGTCTGAATCACTATATCGGTTTTACAAAATGGTGGTTATCTAATTCTATCATTCCTTTGCATAGATTAGCTAACATTCTTCTATAAATAATTTTCATTATTTATCTGCTTTTTGAAACAAGATGTATTTGAGTAGAGTATGACAGAGAAGGCAATTATCTAACCTTATGTAAACATTAAAATAGCTTAAGAATATGAAACAACTTTAGAGAAACTATTAACAATTTAGAACTAGAAAGGATCTAAAATAGTATATGCTACAACCCTTTCTTTTAACAGATGAGAAAAGTGAGGTCCATCTGTGTTGTTTATATTGATCTCATAACTAATGAGTTTGCTGTAACTGAGACCTTTGAATAAAGGGAAACACATTGTACATGGGTGGAAATGAGGCCAAAGTACTCATGTACAATTACTGCTCATTTGTTGGCAATATTGTCTGCTGAATTATAATTTTGTAGGATAATAGGGGGTTGCTTATTTCACCCTTGGTAGACATTATTTTGCACATGCAAAGAGTGGGGTGAGAGTTTTTATATTTCCCTACATTATATGATGGACAAGGCTTCATTTCTAACACTAAGGAATTTTCACCTGGCTTAAACTGATAAGTGTACCTAGGATCTTCTCTAGTTTGGGGATGGTCGTTAATGTCACAATGTCTCATAGTTGGAAATGCAACATCAGCATCACTACCACCCTCCCTGATATTTCAAAAGGGGACAGTTTGTTCATCCAAAGGAAAACTTGAAAACCTCTTTAAGTAGGTCTAAGTCCAATAGTTAGTGTTTATATCTATTAAATGTGTAGCGTGATGTGAAATGGCAAATCCTGAGAATGAATTGAATGATGAAAGAATGGACAAAATATTGATGGGGACCTTGTTAAGAGAATAATGAAAATCCAGGTGAGTAATATTCCTAGAAGAGCACTTTAAGTTGTTCATTAGGGAATGGAGAGAGGAGGTGTCATTAGAGAAGTTTCCTAGCTAAATAAGGCTAAGACTGTAAGGTAAATTGGATTTTGTTTGCCAAAACCAAGGCTACATCCTAAATCAAAGTTGTTCAAATTAGAAAGACCTAAGAGAATAATCAAGAGGTAGAGTTTAGAAGCAGGAGCTTAGACAGCAAGTGGGAGAGTAAGCTGGATGAAGACTGGAGACAAAGAGTGTTGCCAGCAACTGGCTTTGTGTTTTCCTTTTAAATTTGTTTTGAGTGCTCTCTATGTAACAGGAATTGTGCTCTGTGCTTTGTGTTCATTCTCTTATTTAATCCTCACAACAGCCTAGAAGCCAGTACTTTTATTATCCCTATTTTAGAGGTAAGAAACCAAGGTAAATGACTGAAAGTCACCCAGTTAATGAGCATTGGGGTTTCCCTCACCCCTGTGCTTTTAATCAGTAGAGAATAGTAGCTTTTTCTGACTGGTGTTTCCTTGCAGAGAAAGCAGAGACAAGTGTCTAGATTGCAAAAGTTAAACAGAGGTGGCCAAAAATGGCAGACGATAAATAGTGTGAGATGGTCACTTGTCCCTCTTAGAACTTTGGAATACCTCTGGGCTTTCAACCACTAATGCAAAGAAAATTCTGACTGGCATGACATTGTCCCCTGAAATGTCAGACTGTCATGTTTCCTGATACCAATGGAGGAATAGCACAGCTATACCCTACTGATTAAAAGCACGGAAAGGAAATTCAATGGCTCTGAACAGCGTTAATGAGAAGTGTCATTGAGCATTACGAAGGACGTGAGAACAGTGAAACCAAGATTCTGACTGTCTGCCTTTGGTTTCTCCTGGATTCATGTCCAACCTGGAGGTCAGCATCCTGTCTTGGGTAAGAAATCTTACAATTTTGAAAGGCTCCTAAAAAAAAGAGGCCCCAGGTTTTTACTCTCTTTACTTTGCCAAGAGGAAACTACAGCAGTTTCCATGTAAGATAGAAACTCTGCCATGAAACTCTCCCAGGTCTGATGGCCAGGACCATCCTGATGCAACCTCCCTCTGTCTTAGAGGCTGAGCCCAGGTAGGCCTGAGCAAGGGCTGAAATGCTGTCTGTAAAACGAGACGATTAAACTGAATTAGTGGTTTTAAAATATTTTTATAGATACACTTTGAAAAAAGAAATCTAATTATAAACAAAGCATTCAGATAATACAGAAGTATATAAATGAAAATAGATGTCCCATTCCCCTCTGATCTGTCCTCCAGTACTCCACCCCAGAGACAACCGGTATCTGTTTCTTGCATGTTTTTCTAGAACCGTGCCAAGCAAAGTTTTTTGCTTATTTTTGTTTGTTTGTTTTTTATATAAGTACGTATATTCAAAGTTTTCTGCTCTTTGTTTTTTTCACTTGGCAATAGATTTTGTAGGTCATTCCATATCCATGCATATAGATCTGCCTTATTATTTTTAATGGATTCCATCAAAGGGCTATATTCTTCTCTATACATTTAAAATAGCTGAAATATTTATTCAATAATAATAATTTTTTTAAAAACCTTAGATCAAATTCCAGAAATAAAATACATCAAACACCAAATTCTACAGTTCATGGGAGGGTGAGGGAGCAAATCACTGCCTGTTTGGTCTCCCTCACCTCAGGGGACGTCTCTAACAGTGTCCATGGAACCCTTTAGTCTCAGTGGGGCAAAAATTTAAAATACCAACTAGCTCACATCTAGAGCTTTTTCCAGCTCTAGTATCTCGTGAATGTGAAAAATAATCACTTGCCCACCAAGTGTCATCTAGAAAGTCTTTATCAACAATATCAGATGATATCAGGCAGACATTCATTTGAACAAAACACCCAATGGATCAGGTCCCCTCTTTCATGATAAAAATGCCTAGATCTATAATCTGTGAGCACTATTAACAAGTGAGGTTGAGCCTGTGAACTCTTTGTCTCAAAATTAGATTCTGAAAATTTGCAGCCATTGCCGAAGTCTTGGCTTGTAGTTTTACATTGAATTATTGGACTGGATTATTTCATTTTGTTCCAGTGTGCCTTGTCAACCAAAAATATTGCCCCAGAGAGGCAACACAACAATATTTCATAGAGAAATTATTCCTTCAGGGTTGGAAAGACCTGTTAGTTACCTAAGCCTCTGACCCACTAGAGCAAACAGAAATACAGGATACTGCGAAGGATCCAGGGCTTACTAAGCTGCTTAACTCAAAAGGAAACAGCAAAGCTTCAGGAAGCAGAATCTCCTTTGGGACTGGAATAAATTTGGACTCTATGCTTACGAATTGTCTGTGTATTGATGAAGGAATAGATATTTAAAGCCTATTAATATTTATTATTATAACTGACTTTGGCCCTAGGTTAGAAATTCTTCATTTTCCATGTAAAGGTCTTACATAGCCCTAAATAGTGATTAGTAATGTTAGGTAAACATTGTAGTTCAATTTCAAAATCTGTTCTATTTTACACACACACACACACACACACACACACACAGAGACACACACACTTGTTTGTTTATTATTTTATTTGTTCATTCATTCATTTTAAAGAAAGTCGCATGTAGTGGACATCTGTTGCTTTTGTCACCCAGAATCCATTCATTTTTCTTCTGATGACAATATCTTGACATTCTTCTGGGGAACCACACCTTCTCTCTTATTCTTATTCCATACCCTTCACATGAGGTGAGCTAAGGTATGGACATGTGACTTAGGTCTGGCCAGTCAGCACTACATATTTTCCTGGCCATCATAATTGGTCAGAGATGTTATGTGGTTCCCCACTTAAAACCAATGGGTTACAATATAACTTTCACTGAGCCTGTACCTGTCCTTTCCTGTTGGATGTGACTTGGAACAAGACAGGCCTGGAGATCTTGACCACCATATTTCTATCACATGGAACTCTAGAATAAACATGATGTATAGGAAATTAGTACTCAAAAAAATGGGAAGAGATCAGATCTGCTGACATCTGATTCTAACCCTCACCCCTAGACTTTTCAGACCTAGGAGTCAATAGATTATCCTTTATTTTTTAAGACATCTTGAGTTGAGTTTTCTGGCACTTACTTGTGAAAGTTCTGACAATTCTGACTTACAGAAATTTCAAATTAGTTTTATTAGCTATCCATCAGGGCGAGAAAATAAAACCAGCTCTTGAGGAAGGAATGAAATTTCACTATCCAGACAATAAAAGCTAAAAATAGGAGACTAACTCAAGTGTTAGAACTATAACCCTTCATTTCTATGAAGTCTCTATCTCCAAAAGAGTGAACACAAGAATATCTATTAAAACAACAACAACAACAAAACCTTATTAGTTTGTGATGTAGCCTGCTTAACAGCTGTTTATAGTTCATGTCCCAGAGATAATTTGAAAATCACAGGTAATAGGGAAGGAAAATAGCATTTATTTTGCACCGTCTGTGGGCTACTTTTAAAAGTACTTTAACATATTTTAATTTATTATATTTAAGAAAAACTTTGTGTGCCTGTCCTCAGTGCTCTACGTACTATAGATGCTGGGTGCTCAGCAGTGAGGAAAAGATGACCCTGCCCTCAAGGAGCTTGTATTCTAGCACAACCAGTAGAATTGTCTGCGGTGATGTAAATGTCTCTAACCGCACTGTCAAATACATTAACCACTAGCTGTATGTAGCTATTGCACATATGAAATATGGCTGGAAAAGAAAGATTTTTAATTATAATTAATTTTAATTTGAGTAGCCATGTGTTGCTTGTAGCTACTGTATTGAAATGTGAAGGATTCCAAATGTTTTCTTCTTAAACTTCAATGTGTATAAGAATCACCCATAGATCTTCCTAAACTACTGATTCTGACTTAGTAGGGTCTGGTGTGGTGGTGGACATTCTACATTCTTCTTCTAACAAGTTCCCTGGTGATGGTAATGTGGTTGGTCCATGGACAATGCTTTGATTAGCAAACATAAATCATCAAAATAAATAATAATGTTAATAATTATAAAATATGGTAAGACCAATAAGGAGAACAAGTTGATGTAAGAGAAAATTGAAGGGGCAGGACTTAGAACAAAATGTAAACTGGAAGTGAGTCATAAAAGGCCTCAATGGAGAGATGGTCCTGGAGGTGAAACATGCAGTATGATTATAAGCCAGTCAGGAGACAGGAGTAAAGGGTGGGGGGCATTCTGAGAGGGAGCAGCATTGGGTGTGAGGGCCCTCTAAATCACTCTTGTAAAAGAGTTTCTCTGTAAAATAGGCTGGTCAGCGATAATATAGGTGTCATTATCTTTAGTTGCTTGTCATCCATTCCACCTCTTGACCTCTCTGCCACGTCCAGTTATGTGCACCTCTTTATGTCCTTATAACTCATGGTGTATGTTCCCATTATAATCATTGATACTGGATTGAAATGTCCCCTCTGTCTGCTCCCCATTAAATTGTGAACTCTCAATGTACATATTTTTATTCTCTGGATCCCCACATGGCATTTCATAAGTGTTTGTTGAAAGAAAGATAAGAAAGCCAACAAAGATAATGCATTTGTTTGTGTTCGTTTATGAGGTATCTGGGATTAAGGAAGTATATGTACTGCATGTAGAGATGTATGCAGTATTTTTCTCCCAAATAGATGAGAAATTTTTGGAGGAAAGCCGAACCATTCATGGTCTCTCCATTACTTTTAGTTTTATAGCAGGGGATCACTCTGATTTTGACAAACATTAATTAATTCCATCTCTGGGGAACAATGGGAAATGTAGGCTTATGCTGTTTGCACCAAGGTTATCAGTTATATTGGTTTTAATGTTCATCCCTGCTCTAGATATAAAGCATGCAGCAAAATGCACAGTTGCTTCCTCATTAACTGTAAACAGCATATTTCAGATTTGTCAAACATACATATTTATTTTTACATCCAGGCATTTTTATTTATCTCCCTTGCAAGTCCTTGAAATTTTCTTCCAATAAATTAGAAATGCACTAACTAGTTCTGAAAACTATGGCACCCAGGAAATTTTATTGATCTCATAATTTATTGCATTTTTGGGTTAATTACAAGTTCTGTCTATCTTGGTATGCTTTTCAAGTCAGTTGTGCATCATAAATATATAACCTCAGTACTCATCCTCCCTACATCTCTGGCAGTCCCACAAGAGGTCAAAGGTGTAATAGCTACAATACCAAGAATCTCTAATCTCTAACATGTTTAATTAAACTATTAATCTACTTTTATCTTTGACACTAGAAAGTAGGCGGCATTGAGTTTTCAAAATTCTTCAAATCATTTACTTACCGTGGATTTTTCCAAGTCTTGGCTTCAATAATTTACCAATAGCAACTCTTAAAATTTTAAACATGTGAATGTTAGAGGAATTACTATATCAGCTAATAAGAAAGTGTATCATTTATAATGATTCATACCTTTGTTCCCTGACTAAAGCATGTTATTAAAAACAAAGATAATTGAGGCTCTCTAAAGGTTTAAAAATTATAGTAGATCAATCAACAGCACCTCGGAAGGTCCACTATTTTAAAAGTATTTGGATGATCATTAGAACAGGAGTTGTCTAATTGAGAAAAAGTATAACCTCTTGTGGCAGCGATTACATTTTAACTGGTCAGGCCTAGTTTTGTGTTCATTATCACAGTGGAGCCTCAAAACTTAAGTCTTCAGAAACATGTATATTTGCAAAACTTTAATTAGGTTACAAGATTCTCATGTGTCTGTCTCTTTCCTTTACTGTGAATCAACTGGCAGTAATCTACTACATATGGGTAATTAAGGAAGCAATTTGCTTCTTTTCATTCTGTTTCCTGTAATCCTTTTTTACTCCTCCTTTATTAAAGGAATTTGTATCTTGTGTGCCTTTATAAAGGCTATGAAAATATAACACTGTGTCCCTGGCTTTAATTTTAACAATAATTAAGAGCAATTTGAGGCCTGCATTTGAACATTCCTTTTAAAAATCAATCTAGACAGGCAATGCCCATGTAAATATTGATTGTAAATCCAGTGTTTCTAGCAAGTTAGATTACTATCATACACTAAAATTTTAAAATCTATTTTTTTTCTTACTTTATTAAAGAGCAGGAAAATCAAATCCACTTGCAGGTTGGTCATATATTTTGCAAATGCCCTTAGGAATTAAATTTAATTTAGATACTCAACATATCTTCCCTTGTAGCTCACCACCACTCAAAATAATCAAAACCACTATTTTACATTTATGGAGCAGTTGAAGCTGCATATTTCACTTAATTTTATTGTGTTTTAAGTTTTTGCACTGCATTCGCTATGAGTATTCCATGTATCTTGTTAAATGCAAGCAGCTTCCTCAAAAACAAGTCACTTCAACTGATATTTTTTGGCTTATGTTCAGCATTTTAAAACCTATGCATCAGAGCCATAAGTTTATAATTTGAGATTCCATAGACCTAACTTATTCATCATAATTAGATGTCTCTATCTGCTATTCTACTAAATGGCAAGCTCTAATACTGAAAAATAAAGAGTCAATTTCTAGTTTGTCAAAACTAGAAATAGTGAAGAAAATAAGTGAAATGCATTGAGTTTATTTCCTTGATGGGGTTGTAATCTGGGTCAAACTTTTAAATTACCACTTACTATTTGCACAACATAGAATATAAATTGGTGACTTTGGAACATTTGAACCATCCTGGTGCTTCAAGGTTCAAACCACTAGTTTGAAAAGAAACTTACTGGCTATAGTTTTAAATACATGAGTCTTACAAGTACATTTTTTTTATGTGGTGTGTGAGTACATAGTTATCAAAGGCCAATGTTTTACTTTGGATATTTGTTTTCCTTTTTGGTGTATTGTAGTAATCTCTTTATAATTGTTTAATTTTTACCCTACATAAGCAAAATCTTGCAGGCTCATTTCTCCACGTGCTGCCATCACTGATACAGCCAGATCTAGCCAGAACTGCAGGGAAGCCTGGGTACTGTGCCTGCCTGTCCAAGTCTGGGCCTTTGGCAGTGGCTGCTACTACCAGGAGTAGATGTGAGTGGAGAAGAGGACACTGGATATTGTGTGGTTAGCCAGGAGCCCAGCCATCCATGGTGCTTTAAGCCCCATCATCAGAAAAGCATCCTTAGGAAAAGTACCAGTACTAATAGTATTGATATTTACGGATTTTTGTTTTACCTTTCAAAATGTTGTATATCTCAACTTATTACTCATAGCTATATTAGTATATATTTTACCTGAGACTTGTTAAGTAACTTGCCTCAGAACACACAGTAGTAAAGAGTAAGGCTGGAAGTTGAAACCAAATGAATCTGTAAACCAAAACCCATGCTTATTTCACTATACGATGATTCTACACATTGTGGAGAGATACCTTTCATCATTATCAGGCCATCCATTAGGAAGCTAATATCTTGGGAGCTAGAAAGATCCATAGGGCAGCATGGGAGTGGAGTGGGGATGGTGGTGTGTTGGGATAAATGAAAAAACAAAACAACAACAAAACAAAGCTCTGACTTGTAGTGTTTGCCTATTTTCTGTGGTACATATATTCTCACTATGGCTAATTTAAAGCTTTCAAAGTGAGGTCACCAATAGTGAATTGGAGAAGAGATTCACAGAGACTTATCTCACAAACTAGCTACCACACTTGACTGAGTTGGAGAACACACATATGACCAAGGGAAGGAAAGGTGATGGGGTGGTTAGAGAAGGAATGCGATGCTGAGAATGGCATATCAGATAAATGACAAATGAGGACTCCAACTGCCTTGTCCTTTACTGTGGTAGTCAGTTACTTCAGTAGCTCTCAATGAAACTTACCTCCCAGGATTCATGAGCCCTCCCTTTGGGCTGGGCGTGCACTTGCTTCAACCAACAAAGTGCAGCACAAGTAATGTCACACAGGTTCTGAAGCTCAGCCTTAAGAAAGCCTGGCAGCTTCTGCTTTGGCAGTCTCAGAACCCTCCAAGAAGCCTAGCTACCCTGCTCCAACAGACCACGTGAAAAGACCAAGTGGAAGGGCTGTGAAATCGCAGAGGCCTTGACAACACAGGCTTGTTGGAGAACTGAGGAACCCACCCAGTGGGGAGTAAAAACTGGGGCCCCAAACTTATGATCTGTGGAGAGCCATACTAGCTGAGCACCACATTTACAGGTGAAAAGCCCACCTTGAATGCTCCTGCTGTGTCTTTTCTGAATTCCTGACCCACGTGATTGTGAGAAAATAAATTTATTTTAAGCCACTAAGTTTTGAGATAATTAATTAAGTAGCAATAGGTAACTGAAAAGAAACTTATTTTCTACCAATGTAAGGATTTTATTTTTACTTACCTGTGATGCTTTATGGTCAGAATGGGAAGGGAAGCCCTTCCCCTAAAGTCACCAATGCACCATGGAAACCCAGGGAGTGCCCTCCAATTCACACGTTCCCAGTTCAGTGCTCCCAGTTGTTTCCTCCGGGTCTTACACGACAAGCAAAAGAGAGAATTGTGGTTGAGAGCTTTCACAATTTGTCATCACCATCTCCCTTTGTGGCGACAGTGTTTCCAACTGACAAAGGGTAAAATGGAGAGAGAAGAATTCTCTACATTATTGTTCAAGACCCCAAAATAAAACAAATCTCAAATCTGTAAGCCCCAGGTTCTTTCCAATATAATTCTTGCTGCGTTGACAGTTTGGTGAGGATTTTGTTGATGCTCCTTTCTTCTCTCATCAACTCAGTATGTAAAAATGAGGAAGAAAGAAAGAAAGGGATCATTCTGCCAGAATACTCAACCTATATCATGACTTCATGGGATATTGTGAAAGCATAAAATCGAGGGGAAAAAAAAAAAAAAGTTGTCCGTTGTCTAAGCTCTGAATTAAACTGTTGTATAGTTTTGATTAGCTACCTATGAGCTGAGATACTAGAGTTAACCATTGTGGATCTGGAAATAAGCAAACATCCAAAGGTGTGAAGCTTGCTGTATGCCTTTAATGCTAAAAAAAAAACAGTATCTGGTTTCAATGGTTTCATCGAGATTTTCTTAACATCAGCAAGATGTTGATATGTCATGAGATTAATGCAAACAGATACTGGGATTAAAATGATTATGGAAATAAAGTGATTGATGACATCATAACAACAGCACATATTGAAAATTTTAGAGCAGAAAAAAAGGCTGAAAATGAGGCAGAGATATTAATTCTATTAAAGACAAGAAAACAACTTAGGAGGAGATTGTTTTGGCCTTCTGTAAAATTTTTATTTTAAATAAATTCCATCACATTATATTTTCTAAGGTGCACACATGGGCATATACATTCTGCTGTCCAATTTCGTAAGAAACAGAAGGAACAAATTCAGGTTGCTATCTTAGTGTTCGAAGATGCTCCTGATATGGAAAAAGAGTGAAATCATGGCCACTCTTGCAGCTTACCAAGGTTCAGCAATTAGTGCAGCTCTTGTCTCCTATTCTAGGTTTAACACTTGACTTCCGGATGGGGCATATAAAACCTTCCAGCCTAGTCTTCTTCAGGTGTCACTTGTGGGAGATTTTATCTCTTGTATACCTACCTATGACATTGTTTTGACGTTCAAACACAGACAGGAATGATTAATGAAGTATAGCGTGCTGTTCAAAAGCAAGGTGGACAAATAACAGATGAAAACCGGTGCTACCCAGCATATAACTCTGCAACCCTCTTGGACCTCTTTCAATAGGCAATCTGAACAATTTAGACCTGATTTTGTGCTTTCTAGAAATAGCTCTACCAATTCAACCTTTCGTGAAAACCAAACAAGATGGGAATGAAAGAGAATATGCATGTTTTCAATTCATTTTAGATCAGTTGCATCATCTGTTTTAGGTGTGACCTTATTTGTTTCAGGCTCCAAGTATATGACTCAATGCTAATTTTTATGTCAGACATGGGTATCCCTTTCAATAACAGGTGAGAAGCGAGGTGATAGGATAGCTAGCAGATTGCCGATACTGTATCATTTTTCAGTGACAAGGACATTGCGTGTCTTATGGCCATTTGATTACATTTTTTGTTTTCATTTAAAATAATCAGATGTCATGCTGAAGCTTTCTAAGTAAATTTGAATGTTGCATGAAGTGCATAATGGAATAAAAATGGAGATAAAATGACTCCTGTTCAATTGCCAACATGCTTTTTTCCTAGTACTACAGATGGCAGAGTGGATTTTGGGACTAGGGGATTTAGACATTATTGTGTACCTAGTCTTTGGTCATTTGCTTGGCCATTGTTATGATTCACTAGGTAATAGCTGTGGTGGTCACCCTTCTGAATCGTGTTTCCAAGAGTCTTGGTAATTTAGGCTCATAGTCTTTGCAGAATTGCATTATCATGAATTTTAACTGTAATGATAGCACAGAGGTTGCCAATTCTGTGGGAATACGTATTTCATAAAATATAGCCAGTTGTGGGACTAAATAAGTACTGAGGTCCTTCAGGCATTTGCAAGTGAAGGGAGAGTTTGAGTTATGTACATCAGGGTGCCTCAGGTGGTCCAGGGGAGAAGGGAAAGCTGACTTCTGAGGTACAATAAAGAGAAGCGAAAAAGATGGAACCTACACTTCAACCATTTCATTTTGTATTGGAGAATTTAACTGGAAAATTCTTTAGACTTTAGTTGAAGAAAGTGGGAAGACAAAGTAAAATGACACTATAATGTTTAGTTTCATTTTGTGGAACTGAAGTAGCTTAGGAAAAAACTAATTGGTTAGGATAGATCTGTAGAAAGTCCACAGACATTGGAAGAATAATTAGATTTGATGTAAGACATTGCTCAGTGATATAGTAAGGATAGTGGGGTGGTGCAAGAATTACAGTCTTTGTTAGTCTAGCCAAGGTTTTCTCAATTTTATTAATCTTTTCAAAGATTTGTCACATTAACTTTTTCTATTGTCTTTGTTGTCTATTTCATTTAGTTCTGTTCTGATTTTTATTATTTCCTTCCTTCTGCTGACTTTGAGTTTCGATTTTTTCTTTTTCTAGTTCTTTAAGGTATAACATGAGGTTATTCATCTGGGATTTTTCTTGTTTCTTGAGATAGGCCTGTAATGATATAAATTTCTCTGTTAAAACTGCTTTTGCTGCATCCCACAAATTTTGATAGGATGTATTTTCATTTACATTTGTTTCTATGTATCTTTTGATCTCTCCTCTTATTTCTTCTTTGACCCAGTTTTTCTTTAAAAGTATGTTGTTTAATCTCCACATGTTTGCAGTTTTTTCTGCTTTCTTTTTTACAGTTGATATCCAATTTCAAAGCCTTCTGATCAGAGAATATGCTTGGAATGATTTCAATCTTCTTAAATTTGCTGAGGCTGGTTTTATGTCCCAATATATGGTCTATCCTTGAGATTGTTCCATGTGCACTAGAAAAGAATGTATAGTCTGTTGTTCTAGGATGAAGTGCTCTATAAATGTCAATTATGTCCATTTCATCTAATGTGTCATTTAGGGCTGCTATTTCTTTATTTATTTTCTGTTTGGATGATCTATCCATAGCTGTCAAAGATGTATTTAGGTCCCCTATTATAATTAATTGTGTTTTGGTCAATTTCTCCCTTTAGACTGTTAGTAGTTGCTTGGTATATTTCAGTGCTCCCTGACTGGGGCATAAATATTGAGGACTGTTGTCTTCTTATTGTATAGTCCGCTTTATCATTATGAAATGTCCATTTTTGTCTCTTGTTACCTTATTTATTCTGAAGTCTGTTTCATCTGATATCAATATGGCCACACCTGATTTTCTCTGAATAACATTTGCTTGGAATGTCAGTTTCCACCCTTTCACTTTGACTCATATACTCTGGGTGGGGAACACACAATGTGAGATATAGACTATGTATTACAGAATTGTACATCTAAAATCTATGTAACTTTTCTAACACTTGTCACCCCAATAAACTTTAATTTAAAAAAAAGAATTACAGTCTGTCAAAATGCAGAGATTTTTCTTCATTTTTTAAAGAGGAAACTTGCATGCTTACTAAAGTTACATATTATTAGTATTATTGAAAACAGTAAGATAATGCTTTTTAATTCCACATGAGGTTCTATTGCTCATATAAGTGGTGTTTTGCCAAACAAGAGATTTAAAATTTTATTTTCTTATCATTCTTTACTATCAAAAACATGACCCTTTCCTATAACTTCTATGTTTGTGTTAAAACATTTATGGTTAATGCTTTCTGCTTCTCTTATCGTGATGGGCTTTGAATAGAGATCACTCTCTAAAAATAAGTACCTTGTTGGTAAAAGTGAGTTTAACTTGATAAGCTTTTTTTTTTTTTTTTTTTTTCCATCCTGTGTTCTGGAAATAATTTACATTAGTTGTCTTTTAGAAACTGTAAAGCCTGTCTTCCCTGCTATGATATCATGCCCTGGTAACAATCCATTATATATTTCCTACTAAAAGTGACCCCAGGAGACAGTAATTAACCTACTCTCGAGTGTAATAATAGAATCAGAGATTGATGAACAATTTTCTTCAAATATCTTAAGTAACAGCATAAAACTGAAAGGCTATGCATTGCTTGTCTTAGAAAAACAGTACAGAATATGTTAGAATACCATGAATAAATGAACACTTTCATTTGTGAGTTTTATATAGAAATCATTGCGTTTCCCTGCTTGGGGTGTAGCCTGCATGGTAGTTAGTCTTCTCATGGCACTTACTGTATAATGCAACACCACTTTGGGCAATCTTTGTATGAAAATATAACATTTAAGCTCCTCTTCTCCACAAAGCAATGGGAGAATGAGTTGTTCAGTCTTTTGCTTTTAGATAATATTCTAGAAATTATTCAGAAATAACCAAGATGGCAATTTCCATTTAATACCTTTTTAATAGTTTGTTGGAAAATATAAGATATTTTCAAACCAGTATAAAATCATTAGAAAATTAAAAGAACTCTATATTAGTAACCCAAAAACTTCTGCCTCAGCATCACCCCCAATCTGTGTGTTCCTGAGCAAGTCATTTAACCTCCCTTAGCTATTGCTATCCTTATTATTTTAATTATTAAAATGAAAATATTAATTCAATGACTTCAGGTAACTTCCATTTTAAACTATCCTTCTCCCTGTTTTGATCTCTTTTCTCATTCTTACCCCCATCTACCTCATTCCTTCCTATTGCATTTTAAAGACCTCTTATTTTAAGCTCCAAAGAATTGTGGTCCATCCCAGATTGCCTTGTAGTTTCTTCCTATATAAGAGAGTTATCTCTCACCCTCATTGCAGTCATGTGCCATCTCTCACTCCGTAAAAGAGATTGAATGCTAGGGATCAGCTATGTCCTGAGAAAAGATTAGATCCAGTGACAATCAATGGTAAAACATAGGCTAAATCAGATAGTGGAAAATGTCATTTCTTAAGAAAATTCCCCAGAGGTTCTTTCAAATGGTGAAGGAGATATTGTCTGCTTATAGCACTGCCAACTTGAAGTGAGCATACTAGGATGGATACCACTGTCACCTGTGAAAGTTGTTTAGCGTTAGTTCCACCTCCTCATAAATTACAGAGGTATGTTCATTTTAAATGAAAATTCATTCTGAGTTCTGATCCATATTTGGTTTAGTAAAAGATCAACCCAGAAGGTTTAACTGTCCAATTAAGAATTTTTAAGGCTTTTTCAAAATGAAGAATTGTTGATAAAGAATTCACTGTGTGCTCTAGGTCAATACTGTAAATTTACAGTCAATACTGTAAATTTTTTTTGCATATTGCAAATGGGAAAAATATGCTGTACTAGGAGACACCAGTATGCTGTTGAAAATAAAATATAACTTTTTAAAATTAAGATGTGACCATTATTTTATATACTGATATAAAATGAAAAATTGAATACACATGTTTATGCATAAATGTCTGGCCATTCATAGCATTGTTATTTTGGTGCCAAAAGATGAAATTTATCCATTTTTGGTGAAAGGGGAGGAAATAGCTCAAATCATGTGGTATATTTGTTCATAGGCTGTATGAAATCTTTAGCAAAATGAATTCCAGAGTTTATGCAATTCCCTCAAGAAAAATAGATAATTTAAAAAATATATCATAATGAGTAATATTATTGTTCTCACTGGTGGTGGTATAAGGGTCATTAATATAACAGTCTCTGTAATATGTGAGTTCTAATATATAACTATAAAAATATTATAAATTTTCTGCATAGACTGAAATACCATATTTATGAAATTAATTCCATGTGATTAGTAGCCACCTTACACCTTGGGAGCAAAGAGACTCTAGTCCATGAACATTTGGATGGGGGAGGAGCAGTATTAGCCTGTTTTTCATGTCTTTTATTTGTGTGCCACCACAGTTTCCAGAGACAGAGATGGCTGTAACCTTCTCTGTTAGACCAGGAGATGAACACAGATGTCTGAAGAGACCATATTAGGAAAGTACATAGAGCCTAAAAGGATTCAGTGTATTGAGATTGGTAGGGAATTCATGGAATTATCTCTAAGAAACTGGATTGAATCTAGAGGACGATCCATCTCTCATCACACCCCATTCATCTGCTTCTGCAACTGTACTAAATGATTTACTTCCCCTAGTAAACCAGGACCTTCTAACCTCCAGGCTTTCACCTGGAACCCTCTTCCATTTTTGCCTGGGCAGTGACTTTGCAATCATAGTTCTCATTCCAGTTGAGACTTTCTCCAGAAAGATTCCTGGAATTTTTCACAGCTGTCTGATAATTTAGTTTCATTGCTTTTTTAAGCTGCCAAGAAGTCTGCATGCACTCCCCCCATCAAGGCATTTGCCACTTAATATTAAAATTGTTTAGATCTTGATTTCATCCAATAGACAGTGGCTCCTCCATGGTTCAGAGTACGTGTCTTACTTACCACTTTATTCATTATTATTTGCATAGTTCCTGGTGCATATTAGTTATTAATAAACATCTGTTTATTGAGGAAGGAAGGGGAAGGAAGGAAGGAATAAAAGAAGGAAAGAAGGAAGGAAGGAAAGAAGGGGACATAATCTATATGAAAGAAGTCACAGAGGTGGATATAATGGGTTGGCCCAAAGACAATGAGAAGACTGATGGGACTAAACTTTAATGCTGATGTCATTTTATTTTCAAATGTGCAAGATTACAGAAATTTCTTCAGTAGACTGTGGATTGGGACATTTTTCCTCTTTTAAGAGAGACCAAAGACAGGATAAATCCAGTATATTTGTGAGTGATAATTTGTTAGATTTTTAACATGTTTACCAAGTCTGTTTTCTATGCTAGGCACTGAAAATATGATGCTGGACAAGATATGGTCTTTTCCATCCACCAACTCAAATTGAATAGGAAGAACATGCTGGAGGCAATCTGGCAGCCCTGAGAACCCTATGCTCTGAACATCCTAGATCATTCACTTTTCCTTGAACAACTCAAAGCATGTTCACTTATCCTTCATTTTGCTCATGTGCTTATGCACTTGAACTTTTGAGACTCAAAACCCCCTTCTCTGCAGTTACTATCTCTATGCAGAATATCAAAAGCCAATTTAGAAATTCAAGTAAGAATTTCCTAACATTTGCTTTCTGTTCTACTGTCACTGACATGGCGAATCCCTGAGACCATGGTTTCTACTACAAGTTTAGTTTTAACACACAAAAAAAGGGAGTTATTGGGAAAGAAAATCATTTAGGTTAATAGCAAAATATTTCCCTGCTACATGGCAATGTGAGCAGCTATACACTTGCATACGCAATCTAAAAGTATAAAAAAATGCAAAAACAGGACAAAAGGTTTCATAAAAGCATCAATATTTGAGGTGGATTTTAAAGGAACAATCTGCTATTGGCAGGCAGGGAATATCAGGGAGGGAACACATGAGCAAAATCAAGAATAGGTAAACATGCTTTGAGATGTGAAGATCTTGAATGGAATTGGTTGTGATCTATATTCCTCTAAACATAAGTTGAAAAATTGTCTGAAATGTGGGAGAAAAATGAAAATGCCTACTTGTTTTTTGAGGCACATAATATGCACAAATTTTCTAAAAGTGAATTTGACACACATATGCTCAATAAATTGTCTTTTCTTTCTCAGTGCGTTCTATGTCATATAAATGTGACGAGAGAAGGGCATGAATTTTAATTTTTGAAAGAAACAACACTTTTGTGGTTACCAGAGTCAGAGGGGAGGCGGGAGTGGTAGATGAAGGTAAAGAGGGTCAAACATATGGTGATTGAAGGAGAACTGACTCTGGGTGGTGAACACACAATGTGATATGTAGATGATGTAGTATAGAAATGTACACTTGAAACCTATATGACTTTACTAACCAATGTCACCCCAATACATTCAGTAAAATTTTTAAAAAGAGATAAAAATAACATTTTTTATTAAAATATAAAAATTATAAAGAGAAATCTTAGTGGTTAAAACTACTTTTTACTAAACAAATAATGTCAATTGCTGACAGTTATCACATGCTGTGGCATTAGGGATAGTATTTATTGTGCATTTAATACATGCCAGTCATTATTCTGGGCACTAGGGGGACCTTGCTCAACAGGACAGATTAAGCCCTGCCTTTGAACCTTAGCTTCTGTAGCAGAGTCACACAATAAATTTAGACAAAATAAATGATAACATATTTTGATGAGATTTGTAAAAAACATTACATAATAAGAAAATAACAATAGTGATGTGATAGAGAACAAAAGAAGAGAGCTTGCTTTAGGAAGGGTAATCAGCAGAGAGCTCTAGGAGAGGGTGATATTTAAGGTACAAACTAAAGAAGAACAAGGAGTTGGCCCTGTGAAGGATCAGGGGAAAGCATTCCAGGCAGAGGGAATATCTAGTAAAATGTCCCTAAATTTGGAATAGCTCTGGTCATTCAAGAGACTAAATAGAAGCTGGTGTGGCCAGATGTGTAAGCCTGGGGAGGGGAAGAGTGATCTGGAATGATGCTGGAGAGACAGGCAGCGAACAGACTCTGCAGGGTCTTAGGTTGAAGTGTAGCTGACAGCAAGGACCCATTGCTTCCCATGAACCTGTTCTCCAAAAGCGGAAATTTCTAATGATTGGTGACTACAATGAAATGATGCTGAAGGAAGCCCTTTGAGATTCATAGCGTTGACATAGGCCACACCATGGGTCCAGCACAGAATAGAATTCTCTGCGGTAAATAGTTCTGTACCATCCAAAGGCAGAGGATCCTTACACACTTTCCACTTGCTGTTACTGCCTGCAGCAGCACCTCCATAACGGGGCTGTCATAAATAGCTAGAGCTTGGTCTGCAGTCCATAGTAGGGAATGTCTCTGATTCTGAGGACAATGGAAAACCATAGAATGGTCTTAAGAAGAGGAATCCATGACCACATATACATGTTTAAAAGATCTCTCTGTCTTCTGTGTGAATTGTTTAGGGGGTAGGAAGAAAGGATATAAGCAGGACATTTAGTTAGGTGGCTATTGCAATAAAACAGGTAAGGGAAGACAGTTGGTGGCACTAGGATATTGACGATGGATATGTAGCATAGTAGATACATTTAAGATATATTTTGTAGGTAACATAGACAGCTTTTGTAGTTAATTTGAGATGGAGAGGGGCAAACGAAGGGAGGAATCCAGGATGATTGCTAGGAGTTTTACTTTAGGAAGAGAGTATGGTATTAAAATTTACTGAGATATCCATTAGGGAAAAACAAAATGAAGTTCCATTTTGGCCACACCAGGTATGGGATATCTCTAAGATGGCTAAGGCAAAGCCCACGTTGGCATATGGATATAGGGGGTGGGCACTGTCATGAGAGTCTTGATTTCAAGGGACAGACTAGACTGGCAAAATGCATTTGGAAGACATCAGCATATGGATGGTATTTAAAGCCATGGACTGGATAAAAGTATATAGGGAATCTATTATTTTTAGCAAAAATAATTTATGAAATTTTTAATACCAGGAACCCAGCTCTTACTCCTGTATAATACCTCTATACATTGGCAGAATGTTCTGTGCACTGTAAATGAAGCACCTGTGGTCTTTGCCCTCTAGGGACTCATAACCTAAAATAGGCCCTGATGATAAGACTAAGTGAGATTCCGTTTCTCCTCTGGTCCCTGAACCTTTGTGATAATAATTCATACTAGTGTTGCAGTCTGTAGGGACTTTTATGTTAATCATTTAATTTCTTTTTGTTATTTTTGCAAGAATTCTTGAAGTGGGAAGGTTGTATACAATCTGTTGTTTGATGCACTGAGCAACTCTTTAACAAGATATTCTTATCCCTACTTTAACTAAGCAACTTCCCTGCCAAAGTCACAAAAGTAGTGAGTGGGATTGAAGCAGGATGATGTTTCTAACTACAAGGGCCTGGGGGTCTAGTTTGGATGGTACCTTCCTAGATGTATCAACCTTTCAAAAGAAACAGCAGCAATCAACAGCAAAGCTCTAGAGTCTGTTAGAATTCGGCCAAATCTTTGCTCTCTACTTGCTAATTGGGTGACCGTGAAAGTAGCTTAGTCTTCATAGCCTTTATTTCTTATTCTGTAGAATGAGAATGCTTATAAATACCTCTTGGATTATTTGTGAATTCATATACCCATCCACTTATCCAAACTTCCACTACCCGATTTATTCATCCATCCACCAAATATATGACAATTATGTGCCAGGCACCATTTTAGGCATTTGAAATGCATCTATGGAGAAGATAAAACTACTGCCCTCTGGGACCTGCATTCTTTGGGGGAAGCAGTCAATGACTAATCAACAAATCAATATGTATATGGAGGTATGACAATTAAGTTTGCGAACTCATCCTAGGAAAAGTGCTACACACCTCATTGCTGAATATCACTATGGTTACCTTTGAAGTACTTCCCTTGGGAAGCTATGCACTGACACCAGTGCCTCGTCCACCCTACAAAGCAATTTTGGAAGTTTTTTTCTGTAATGGCCATCAGAGCTGACATCGTATTACCCTTGATGTCCTGAATGTCATCAAAATGTCCTCCTTTCAATATTTATTTTATCTTCAGGTAAAGAAAGAAGTTATTGGGGGTCAGATCAGGTGAGTAGGGAGGGTGTTCCAAAACAGTTCTTTGTTTAACGCTAAAAATTCCCTCACACACAGTGCCATGTGAGCTGGTGCATTGTCATGATGCAAGAACCATGAATTGTTGGTGAAAAGTTCAGGTCGTCTAACTTTTTCATGCAGCCTTTTCAGCACTTCCAAATAGTAAACTTGATAACTGTCCAGTTGGTACAAGTTCATAATGAATGATCTGATATCAAAAAAAGGTTAGCAACATTGTTGCAACAAGTTTGTGAACTTAATTGTCACGCCTTGTAAACTAGAATGTGAGATAGTGACAAGAGGTGTGGAGAAGGTACAGAGCCGTGTTGAGGACCATGAGAAGTCAGGGGCCTGGACAAGGATTAAATGAGATAACACAAAATATACTTAGCATGGTACTTGACACCATTGGAATCCTGGGAAAATGAAAATCAAAAAGCAGACGTGGGTGATGCCCAGGATCACATGTTCATCGCCCAGCCTAGAGAGCATCAGCTCTGAGAGTTACTTCGTCCCACTGGCTATTAGGGGAGAGTCTCTGGATGCTTTCGCTGATGTCATGAACATGTGATGAATCCAACTGGTGTTTCTCTGAATCTGTGCTTACCAAGCATCTTCTAATCATGATTTAACTTCCCATGTAAACCTGCCCACCTGGAGAGTATTCTGATTGGACAGACTTCAAGTACTCAGCTTCGGTTTGCAGCTATTTCTCATTACACATTGACACAGAGGCACTCTAATTATAGCGTGGTTCCGTATGTAGCTTGGCCACATGGAGTGAATGTACTGATCACACGGACTTTGATTATTCCAGTTCCTGTCACAGCCCCTGCTCACTGTAAGTTAAGAATTGGCATTCCAATTGAATACATTCACCTTCTGAACTTAAGTAATGTTAGTGCCAGGCACATAGTAGGCACTCAGTGAACTTTCACCAATTAATGGATTGAGACTTCTCCCTGGCCCATGGCAAAATCAGACTTTCAGGGGTTGATTCAGCACACGGATGATGGCTGCTATTCTGCAGGGCCTCCCGGGAGCTGGCCTGCTGGTTTCCCAGGCAGATACCCACTGTCATTGCATGGACTGAGCACATGGGCTGATTTTTGTACATCAATAACGGCTTTGAACTCCTGCTTCAAACCTATTCCAGGGCTGGGAGGGGGAATTGAAAAGTCAAGTGGAGTGACTGGAGGGCAAGAACTCTGCTCCTCTACTCCAGGGTAAGTCCAGCTGCTAGGCAAATTCAAGAGCAGGGCTCCCAAATATAGTTATATTCCTGGGAGCAACGTTTTCCCCCACTTGCAGAACCCGAACCCGGGAAGGGCAGAGGTCAGGGGGCTGAGGGCGGGGCAGGGTAGTGGGACCCACGTGGCTCCTGCTGATGTGAGTCAGTGCATGGCCTCTAATCACGATAACAGCAATACGATTCATTTAGGATTCAACAGGCGCTGCATTCAATACTTGACTCGTCGTTTCTCTTCATTTCACCCACCCTGCAGTCCACTGTGTATATCAGCTAGTGACTTCTCTTCCCTTTGAATCAAACCCACATTTTTCACAAACTTGTTTGACAAATTTGTTGATGGCTTTTGGCTAAACAAACATCATGCATGAACCCATTGGATTCTCTGTGATTTCCAGCCCAATAGTCTCTTATTTTTCTGAGTTTTATACTAAGAGATATCATCTTGTATCCTGTTAGGCATGTAGGAGTATCTTGCTTTTGCTACTGTCTGATTCATTCCTCCTGTGGCTCAGTTTATATAACCCTTCTTGAGGAAAGGCCTTGATGGTTGGCGGCTGATGGAGATTTACACTCCCCTGCTTACTGCCTCATTCCCTTCCCACACTCTCTACCGGCTGTTCAGTCTATGAAGCTGAGCAGAACCTGGAAACTTCAACTATGCCCAGTCATTAGAAAGCTGAGAAAATTGAATAAATATAATTGAGACTCCGTAAGATAGCATCACTGTTTTCTTTCCTACCAGGTCATGCTGCCACTTTTTTTGGTGAATATTTGGCATCTCTGGTAAACCCAACTACATAAGATTATATATGACACATATTTATTACATAAAAATGAGATTTGTTTCCCCCTAACTCTTTCAACAATTTCGTGTGGTTTTGTTGTTTGCTTTTGTATTAGATTAGTGGTTTTCAATGTCTTTTAGGTAGTGGAGTGCCTGCACACCATGGTATGTTTATGGGATACCATTAAATATTAACTCCCAAAGCTAGACTTAAAACAACTAACCGTATAATTTTGTGACATCCCAAATGCTATTTTATATATGATTGTAATAGAGACAAAAGTTAGCACATGCAAAGATGTAATTCATTCATTCAACTATCAATAAGTGTTATTGAGTATCTGCACAAATGTTTCTCAAACTAGCCTTCATCAGATTCTCCTGGAGGGCCTATTAAAACACAACTTGTGGGGCCCCATTCAGCATTTTAACAAATTCTTGGTGATGCTGTAGTGGATGATGCTGGTCTGAAACCACACTATTAGGCCAGATATTGGCAAACACAACCCATGGGCCAAATCTAGTCTGTCGCGTCCAGCACGATGTGGGTTGTGGGGAGGGAGAAAGGCGGCGCAAGGTTAAGAAAAGACAGTGGACATGAATAGAGTGCAAGCACAGGCCAAGGGGAACAGTTTCAGAGACTGAACCCGAATCGGGTCAACTTGTAGTTTTTATTGGTAAATTTCTAAAAAGGTAATGATTGTTAATCTCAAGATCTGTGTTAGTAGCCTGCTGGCCATCTTTCCGAAAGTTCCCATTGTGTTCCAGCTTGTACTTTGCCTTCACACACACACACGCACGCACGCACATCTCCAAGGAATCCATTGAAGGGAAGGGACCGATATATAATTCCATCGGGCCTCAGTTTGCTGAATCACTCTCTTGTGAAGTCCTGGGAAGAGCGCGGGGGAACAAACTGTTTGGCAGCTGTAAGGCAACACTAGTCCATCCTTCTTTTTGTAAATTAAGTTTTTATTGGAACACAACTATGACCATTTATTTACATATTGTCTGTAGCTGTCTTTGTGTTATAATAGCAGAGTTGAGTAGTTGAGCCAGAGACTATAAGGCTTGCAAAGCCTAAAACATTTACTCTCTGGACCTTTACAGAAAAAGGTTGTATTCTAGGTGTCATGCAGGGTCTCTGGTCCCGCTCCCCACACATGAACACAGGATATGGTGAGGCCAAAAGGAACACCAATGAAGCCATAGATGGGGGGCTCATACCACTATATTCTCTGGCGGCTGGGTTGGAGACACAGGAAGCAAGACCCACATGATCCACAATCCACAGTCCACTTCTCTGCCAACCAACCAACCCCTAGCATAGCCACGGCAGTTATATTAGTGGCTAATGGCTAACTGGAAACAGCTGATGGCCACCCAGCCACAACAAATGGTTATCTGATTACAGCTGATGGCCATTTAATATCAGAGCCAGCACCTTTCCACGTGAGGCCAAGAGCAGGGAAACTGCTACCTGGGACTCTGTCCCCATACTAGGTTATCAGGATAAACTTGTACAAAAGTGTAATACCATTCTTTCCTCATGGAGCTTACATCCTAACATGGTACTAAACATACAGTGACGTTCACATAAAAAGTATAGGAACAAGTCTTAATTGAGGAATTCTACTGTGGGGACAGAGCCCCAGAAAGTAGTTTACAGGCTCTCGGCCTCACGTGGAGGAGTGCTGGCTCGGGTAGTAGATGGCCGTCAGCTGTGGCTGATTGGCCGTGAGCTGTAGCCAGTTAGCCAATTAGCCGCTAATATAACTGCTGTGGCTACGCTAGGAGACAGAGGAAAGAGAGAAAGAATGGGGGCTAGCAAGAAGATGGTGGCTGGGCTGGCAAGTGTGGATCCAGCCTCCATTGAGAGTATAGTGCCTCCAGTGAGACCGTAGTGGTATGACTCCCCTACCTATGGCTCCGTGGGTGTTCCTTTTTGGCCTCACCATGTCCTGCGTTCTTGTATGGGGAGCGGGACCAGAGACCCCGCAGGCTTCCCCGCACGACAAATGGCGCAGCGAGCAGGGTCTCCCGCATGACATCTACCTTTAATTATTTATAATCTAGTTATTATTTATTTCTTTCCTTTAAGGATCACTTCTCCATTCATATTTCCATAGCTCTAGCTCATGCCCCAATCTCTTCAAGTCTTCATGATTTGAACTGGCCTTTTTAAACTGGTCTTTTTCTCTCACCACTTTCCTACTTTAGCATATTCTAGATAGCATTTCCAGAATAAATATCCTAAACGTAGCTATTAAATAATGATTGTGCCCAGAATAAACTTTGATGTTGCAACTTCTCCACGTTGTGGCACCAAACCACTCTCACTGCTTTATCTGCCACGTGAGATTTCCCCAAGTTGCAGGCCCTGGACTGAACCTGCTCAGAAATGGGAATAGTAGTGAGTTTTACCAGCAGGAGTAGCAAGACAAGTATCCAACGTCATCACAGGCTCTGCCACTCCCTATTTTTCTCCCTGATCCAAGCAAGAGCGACTTCACTCATTTAATTTTCCTGTAGGCCCTTGGAAGCCTATGGGTTTACAACACCAGGTCTGTATATAAACTCTCCACTAAAGCCATACAAGTTTACTTACCATCTTCTAAGTTACTTATTAGTTCTGTTTAATACAAGTAGTTTATTATTTATATTGGTTCTTGTTGTGCAGGGGGGCCTGCAGTTTCTCTGCTCCCGCTCCCCACATAAGAACTCAGGATATGGTGAGAACAAAAAGGAACACCCACGGAGCCATAAGTAGGGGAGCCATACCACTATATCTTCGCTGGCGGCATCCTCCTCTCTGCAATCCACTCTTGTTAGCTCAGCCACCATCTTCTTGCTAGCCCCCATTTTTTTTGCTAGCGTAGCCACAGCAGTTATATTAGTGGCCAATGGCTCACTGGTTACAGCTGACAGCCAACTAGCCCCAGCTGATGGCCATCCAATCACAGTTGATGGCCATTTACTACCTGAGCCAGCACCTTTCTATGTGAAGCCGAGAGCCTGGAAACTGTTCTTTGGGGCTCTGTCCCCACAGTTCTCTATTACTTATCTATTACTAGTAACTGTCTCAAAACTGTGTGTCTTAAAACAACAGTAGATTGTTTTTCTCGCTTATTTTCTGTGAGACAAGATTTAAGGACTGGCTTATTTGTGGCGCTTTTGCTCAGGGGCTTTCAGGAGCTTACAGTTAAGATATTTGTCACGGGGTGTCAGGCAGGATCTCTTCTGGGGTTTCTAGTCCTGCTCCCCGCATAAGAACGCAGGATATCGTGAAGCCAAAAAGGAACACCCACGGAGCCATAAATAGGGGAGTCATACCACTATAGTTTCACTGGCAGCTGGGCTGGAGACACAGGAAGCAGGAGCCACACGATCCTCAGGCTGCCGTCCACTTCTCTGCCAATCAACCAACCCCTTGCTAACTGCACTCTGTGCTTGCCAGCTCAGCCACCATCTTCTTGCTAGCCCCCATTTTCCTGCTAACATAGCTGCGGCAGTTATTTTAGTGGCCAATAGCTCACTGGTTATAGCTGAAGGGCAACTACCACAGCTGATGGTCATCTGATCACAGTTGATGGCCATTTACTACCTGAGCCAGAACCTTTCCACGTGAGGCCGAGAGCCTGGAAACTGCACTCCTGGCTCTGTCCCCCCAATATTGATCTGGATTACAGTTGTCTGAAGGTTCACTCTAGCCTAGGGATCAGCTAGATGCAGATCACTTACCATACAGCTGGCTAATCGGTGCTGGTTGTGGCCTGTATGCCTCAGTTCTCACCACATGGATCTTTCCTTCTCATGCAATGGAGGCTAGCTTCTCACAGAACAAGTGAGCCAAGAAAGCAAGACATAAGCCACAGCGTTTTCTAAGGTGTAGCCTCAGAAGTCACGTTCCATTATTTCTGCATTTTTCTATTTGTTACACAGGTCAGTCCTAATCAGAGTGGAAGAGAATGAGGCAGGCGTGTAAGTATCAGGGATGAATCAGTGGGTCATTTTAAACCAGGATGCCACATAGTTTCAGCTCTCTCCTACTCGAGGTAGGGAATTCACCTTCACCATTTTCTCCCTATCTGGAATGTTCTCTTGTTTTTTTCATTTCCTGAATCAAACCATCTCTTAATGCTCACCTTGGTCCCATCTTCCCTGCGACATCTTCTCTGACTCCTTTTGCCTGAAGAAATTGCATCTTCCCTTGTTCTCCTGTGGCCTCATTATTTGTATCACACATTTTAGCAGTTACTCACATATAAGAAGTGATTCATATTCAGAAATGAAATAGTCCAAAGAGCTCAGCCCTTTCTGAATAAGGAAATCCTTTAATATTACTACAAAAACACATGTGAGGCATTGAAAAAAACAAACAAAAAAAAACACCTTAATTAGAGATTGAGCTGCATTATGTAATGTACTATGAGTAATATTGACATGGTGTATTTTATATACTTAAGAGATGAATATCTACCAGACAAGTACTACTGAAATGTAAATAGTCATATGAATGATGTAGGGATCCAGTTAAATGCAGACTGAGATTCAGTAGGTATAGGGTAAGGTCTGAGATTCTGCCTTTCTAACAAGCTCCCAGGTGATGCTAATGCCGCTGGTCCATGGAGCGTACTGAGCAGCATGGTACTAGAATATGGGCATAAAATAGAATATGAATTTAACGTAGCTTGAAGAAGAGAAGTAGTGAAGGCAATCATGGCAATGTTCAATTACTAGAAATCGCAAGGCATTAATATTTAAAAACTTGAATCACCAAAATATTTCTTTATTATTCTGTTGTACCGTCCATTATTTTTATACATACATATCTGTCTTACCTCTTCTTGATTTTAGTTTCTTCTGGATTGAGTACATTCATGTCACCCACAGAATTGAATGATAGTTCCTTTTCCTGAGTTGGTACTCAATAGATGTCCACTGCTTGATTGCTCTGCTGCTGATTCTGTGCCAGTCCTTTATTAATTCCCATCAATACTTTACAAGATTTTCTCTTCCTAGAATATTTCAGTTTTCAGTGTGGGCATCTCGAAATGCCTTTCCACTATAAATATGAATTTATTTGCTTTGTTTACAATGTTTTATAATACATAACACAATTCCACATAATAAAATAAAACATTAACTATTAGGTCTAAATACCTACTAAATTAAATTAACAAGATCAAATTAATAGAAATTAACACAATCAAATGAATGGAAAAAATTCTAATGCACAGTTACACCCCAAACCAATTAAATCAGAATCTTCAGGGTTGGGCCCAGGTAAAGGTATCTTTTTAAAGCTTCCCAAGAAATTCCAACATGAAACAAATTTGAGGACCACTAGTTTAATTCACGTCCTAGTAGGTTTTAAAATAGAATGATTGTATTTTTGTTACTGTGCCCCAAAGCATGTTTCTTACAATATATAAAATATCAATGAAGACCAAGTCAGAGAAAAGTTTTTACTTTATTTCTTTGCTTACAGGATGCAATTGTATCAATTTAGGAATAGTATAGATAAGCTACCGTAATTTTTGTAATCTTTAAGCAATCTAACTTTTCCTTAAATAAGTAAAGTTTCTTAATTAGACAGAATTTACTGATGTAGGTTGTGCCTTTTTTTTTAAGTGGACATGTCAAATCATTTTGCCAAATTATTTTAGTCATTTTAAAACATGATGACATTTTGCAAATATTTTGTATCTGCTCGTCAAAGTTTATCTCACTTCTAAGTAGGATGTTGTTCAATGCCTGCCATATAAATGTTAGCATCAAAAAAGATCTGTTTCATTTAGGAGTGTTTTACTTGAAGGAAAATAATGTCACTTATTTTTTTACTCAATGTCAGAAACTGCAAAAGGTAAAATAAAGTAGTGTAGGACAGTTGATAGAGCCCTAAACATAAAGTCAGAATACCAGGCAACTCTTTGAAGCTCTGCCTCTTACTAGCTGTGTGAACCTTGGCAAGTCTCTTCACTTCTGCTGGTCTCCAGTGTTTCATTTGCAAAACGAAGGTATATAAAAATCAAGGTATATAAAATTCCTGTAGCTGGAAAAAGGTAAGGTGAGCATGCAATGCGCTTTGAGTGCTTCTAAATCAGGCACTGCGTGAAGTGATTTAAAATAATTCTCACAGAACTCGCAAACGTTCAATGATTCATTCTATGGGAGAATTTTCAAGTGGACAGATACAAAAATCACTAGGTTATTAAAGTAAGCCCATGAAAAATCAGGTGACATAGGAAAAAGAAAAACAAACAACATGAATTGCTTTGATTTTGATTCTCTCATAGAAAGGGAATTTTATACATCATCAATTCCAACCACTTTGTTTTACAGATGAGGAAACTGACGCTCAGAAAGCTCAAGTGACTTACTATTACTGACACATAAAAGAGTATGCTAATAGGGGTGAGAATTTGTTCAGGTTAATAGTACAATCCTTTACTTCAACTGAGAGCTTTAGCATCATCATAATTCCATGTTATTCTGCACTGAGGAGGAGGTAGTTCTAAGATTTATATCCATGTTAATTCAGAATTTCTGAAGCTAGCATCTCAGCATGTGACACATGGGTCCTGACATTACAAATCCTGATTGGCATAGCAAGGGTTGCTATCATTGGTAACATCTAAGTTGGATACCTTATAGACAAATACTTTTTGTAGCTGGATTCACAAAGTTTGTTACCTTCCAGGCGAAAAGCCATGGTTCTTCCACTACTCTAAAAGTCATAGATAGTAAATTATACCATGACATAGTATTGACATACATACATACATAAATATTTATAGTCATACAGAGTAACTTACACAGAAACATCACTGGGACCATGAACTCACCTGATCCTGGGAGAAGGAATTGAGTGTGAAGGCCTAAAAACACCATTATCAAAGACTGGCCTATGGAGCAATTAATTCAACATCATTCCAGGGGTAGGAAAGCGATGCCCAGATGAGATGTGTAGCTTAAGTTCTGGTGACGTCTATCAAGTGACTGTGTTAATCATCTAGTTAGTCAATAACAGTGACAAATAATTATTATGCCTCTACCATATGCGAGGTACTTGTTAGGCAGTGGGGATATGGTGATGACAAAAATATCCATGCCTTCAAGGAGTGTACATTCTAGTGGAAAGATAAAGATGCCAAAACATGTTTACAAAAAAAATAAAATAAAAAAAATAAGACCATGTTAGGTATTGATGAGTGTGACGAGGAAGCTAGAAAGGGAAATATGATGAGAATGGAAGATGAAGGGTAAGGGATGCAGGCTGTGGCTGGTCACAGAGCTTTTCTCTTAGGGGTGGTGATGTTTAAACTGTGATTTAAATGATAAAAGGGAAGCAGTATCAGAAAGTTTGGGGGAAAAGTCTGTTAAACATATAGAGTCGCAAATGCATCTTCCTGAGATGAGAATAAGAAGCTTAGCACTTCTCCAAGAGGAGAAATTTTAATAGAGGTGGTGTTGTGCGGGGCGGCCTGTGGGGTCTCAGCTCCCGCTCCCCACATAAGAATGCAGGACATGATGAGGCCAAAAAGGAACACCCACGGAGCCATAGGTAGGGGAGTCATACCACTATATTCTCACTGGAGGCTGGAGTCACCCGACGTGCTACCTGCCGTCCCCTTTTCTGCCTGCCAAACGACTCCCCTCAACTTCCCAGTCAGCGCAGCCATGGCAGTTATATCAGTGGCCAATTGGCTAACCGACCACAGCTGATGGTCAACTAGCCACAGCCAATAGCCATCTACTACCCGAGCCAGCATATTTCCACATGAGACCAAGAGCCTGGAAACTGCTCTCCGGGGCTTTGTCCCCTCAGGTGGGTTTTTGAAATCTTTATTTAACTCAAACATTTACTAATTTATTTGTTATGCATTCATCAATATATGTATTGAGGACCTACTTTGCGTCATGCATTATTCCAATACAGTTCCCTGACCTTGTGATGCTACATTCTCATGGGGGCCACAGACAATACATAATACATAATAATAAGCAAATTGTATAATATGTCAGAAGATAAGAGCTATGGAAAAAAGAAATAGGGTAAGGAGACCCAGGAGTGTGGAGATGGAGTGGTTAGGGAGGACCTCATTGAGAAGGTGAGACATCAGCCAAAACTTGAAGCACACAAGGGAAGTAGCCATGCAGATATGTGGGAAAGAACATACTGAGTAGCGAGACCCACAAGCACAGTTGTTTTGGAGAAACAGCAAGGAAGCCAGTGTGGCTGTGGCAGAGTGAATAAGGAGAAAAACAGCGGGAGACACGATCAAATCAGTGATGGGAGCCTGATCACACACACTAATGCCAAGATTTTGGCCTTTCCTCTGAGAGAAATGAGTTAGCGTTGAGGGTCTTTGCTGCCATTCTAAGGTGAGTGTAGGCATAAAAACTAAAGAATTCCATCTCAAATGATAGCAAAAGCACCTAGGTAAGCCGGGCTTCCCACAAAGTGGTGAGATCATGGGATGAAGTCCCACCACCATGTCAGGCCGCGGTGGTCTTGTGGACGGTGGGGAGGGGGAAGAGCAGTCTGGATCTTGTAGGCGCCCACTATTTAAAAAGTGCATTACTTTCTTGGGAAAATATTTTTATAATTCTTTATGTAGGAACCATATAATTCTTTTATGTAGGAACCATTTTGACTTCGTAAAATGGCAATAACAAGCTATTCCCTTAAATTAAAATATACACACATACCCAAAGCCATATAAAAAAAAGTACCTGAAGCAGTCCATAAAACTTTAAATTTCAGTAGAGTTCTAATGAGGGAAACTACAGCATTTTTGCTGTCCTCATTAAGCATCTTATGTGGAGAAGAACTCTGAATATCTGCATCCAAAAGGGAAGTTATCCTCTCCTTTTATCTCTAACAGATGTGGGGATCAAATGTTTATTGGCGTGAAAAAGTGTTTTCATTAAAGGAAACCCTGTCAAGTAGTAGGATTTTCTTTTATTATGTTGTTTTATGCACACAACATTCATTTTGAAATCACTGAGGCCACATAAACATGAAAGAAGTAATGTAGTATTTTTATAACATATGTTTGTCTGTCACTGCTGTTTTGGCACAATTTGTCCCACAGTGATCTTTGGGTTAGTGGATTCTAAATAGCTGCCAGTCTTGACCTTCCAGGGGCCTCAAGGACAGTGATGCATCAATCTATGGAGACTACTTTTGGGGCTCCAGATTTTTGCTAACACATAAGCAAAGTTTTCTTTTCCTGACGTTATTTTATTCATCTGTGCTATTTCCTTCCACTGTCCATTATAAAAACTGAATTAAATTGTATTAGGAATAACAAGGAGGAAAAATAACTCATTCATATTTTATTGTTTTAATATCTTTCATTACTATCAACAGTGATTTATGTTTCCTCATCCCTGTTCCTTCCTTTTGTATTTTCCATGTATATCAAGCGTGTTGAATGAGGGCAACCAGTAAATAGGCTTTCAGGGGAGAAAGTGTGTGTTGAAAGTATGAGGCCAGGTCAATGAAGGTTTATTTTCTCATCGATCTTTCACTTTGCTTTCTAAACAGGGTACACTGTACGCTATTGATCAGTTACGGGGGGGAGGGGTAGGTAATACCCAGTAGTTATATGTTATACATTGTCTGTTAATTGCTGAAATAAATGGGAAGTAGGAAAAGTGCTTTGTGTAGATGGAAAGCTCTGGACTTTTGACAATGATATTCTTCTCAGTTTGTTAAGAAACATCTTTTTTTTTTTTCCTCCACAGACACACCCAGCCTTCACTGTCATGTTAGCCATTTTCATTTCTCCCTGCTTGGTTCTGAGCAGCCGCTGGCCTTCCTGGGGCGAAAGAGCCTCCATTTGCTCTAAGCTCCTTGCTGGGTGTAGTGATTGCCTTCACATCCCGTCGTGACTGCAGTGGACACTTCAGCTCAGGGAAATTGAGTGTGCTTTTCCTGACCACTACATTTTGCTTTTGTGATTTTATTCCAAAGAGAGAGAGAGAGGTTGAGAGAGAGAGATCAGAATATTTATTCTTGGATGCTGGTATATACTACATTTCTACTGGCATACGCTTTCAATCCACTCCTGACAACTGGCCCGAATCAGTGTCTGCTCCAGAATAATATCATTCTTGCTTGAGGTTTCTTAGGTGAAAACCATGACGGTCCCCATTTTGCTGGCTTTTTGTGTGTTACTGATTAAGGAAGAATAACTGGTGGAGTGGGCATCTGACACCATTTCTTAAATACTGCTAGCATGATTTTCCCCTGCAGCACCCCCTGAGTTGCAAGCATTTGATTTGGATTTTTCCTACTCCCTTTCTTGAAATGAATGATCATCACTTTCTTCAATGATTCTTGGTTATTCTCTTTGAAAATTAAGGCAAACCGAGTATATTATTCCTGGAGAATACTCCAGCCCCATTCTTTGAGGATTCCACCTTGTACCTTAAATTGATCTGGCAGTCCAAATGTTGCTTCTAACATACATATTTATTTAAAGGCACAGAACACGCATCTTCAGACTTTTTCTCAAAAAGTCTAGAGAATAAATATTTTAAGCTTTGCAGGTCATATAGTCTCTGTCACAGATGCTCAACTCTGAATTGTACTGTAAAAGCAGCCATAGACAATATGTAAATAACCATTCCTGTATTGCAACAAAACTTTACTCACAGAAATAGATGGTAGACTGCAGTTATCCCAGAGGAAATCATTTTCTGACCCTTGGTATGGAAGATGATTCTTGGAGCTTTTGGCATAGCTGATTTCTGTCTGCTCTTAGTTGAATAAGAAAATGTAGCCAAGGGTCCTACCAGCAACCTCCCTCTCAAAAATGATTTCTGCTGACCTAATTACACATCTTGTTTTTCACTGTATTTGCTCTAGACTCATCATCCACAGAGTAGGAAAGTGCCACTGAAGTTGTTGCTTTGGAAAACAGAGGTTCAAGAATCCCAAACTCTCTATACTATGGCTTTATTTTGTCATCCAAGCTTGGAAGGGCAGCTTTCAGTTTGGCTCCCAGGCCCTGCCTCCATGGCTAGCTTTCCTTATTTGAGTCAGGGAAGAAATCCTACAATCTCCTAATCTCACTTTAGCAGCATCACTAGCCCTGTAATAGGAACACCATGCACGTGCCTGCCCTTTGACATTGTGGACAGCTTTCTATGTGCCTTTCCTGATATGATCCTGGCCCAATCACTTGAAGCAATTATCATCATCATCATCATCATCATCATCATCATCATCATCATTTTATTTTTTAAGATTTTTGTTAAAATATAGCTAACATACAACATTATATTAATTTCAGGTGTACATCATAGTTATTCAGTAGTACCCACCTGGCACTATCCAGAGTTATTACCACATTATTGCTTTTATTCCCTTTGCTAAAGAAGTGATCGCCATGATAAGTCTAGCAACCCTCTGACACTACCACGCTATCACAATATTATTGACCACATTGCCTATGCTGTGTGTTGCAGCCCTAAGAGTTATTTATTTTATATCTGGAACTGTGAACGTCTTATTCTTCTTTACCTTTTCTCCCCTTTTATAATTTTTTAAGTTAGAATTGATATTCAATATTACTTTATATTAGTTTCAGGTGTTTCCACATAGTGGTTAGACATTATGTATATAATTTAAGAAGTAATCCCCCCAGCTAGTACCCACCTGGCACTACACATCATTATTAACATATTATTGATTATATTCCCTATACTTTACATCCTCATCACTACTGATTTTTATTTCTTAATCCCTTAACCTTTTTCACTCTGCCGCCACCCCATCCCATCTAGCACCCTGATAGATCTAATACCCATCTGACATCATACATAGTTATTACAATATTATTGACTATATTCCTTATGCTATATTCTACATCCCATGACTACTGTGTAACAACCAATTTGTATTTCTTAATCCCTTTTCCT